>NC_138771.1:184566204-184696204 GCF_965119305.1 Pelophylax lessonae | reverse complement strand
CAGGTAAAAAGTTTATTTACCTGAGATCAAATGCAGTGCTACATGTAGTTTTTAAATGTTGTTAGACTTGCTCTTTGCCAACAGCAAACATGGTCAATAGCAGCAAGAGAAAATATATATGCAGTACAGGGATATAAAGCAATACATGGCTATATGGACTGATGTTGTAGTCTACATTTTTTTTAAGGCAACTCAGTGAGCCAAATATACATGGTATCAACACAGTTCATAAAACATTTAAAATTGATGATGCACATGGAAATTTAAAGGCATACATACAGTATAAACAATACATAAATCACCTCCTCTATAAAGTCCAAAATAAAGTGAGCGCTAGATAAAATGGTGTGTATGGCAGCTGGCACAAAAACGAGGTGAATATACAACCCCCAGAAAACAATATGAAATAAGATATGTGCACCACTTATAAGTGATATGATTAGTGCTTAAACAGATAAAATGTCCAAACAGTAAAAATAAGCCAATGGGTGGTGATCAAAAGTGCAGCTTGAATCCCTGTTAACATAACAGCTGGGTTATCCAGTATATCTAAAGGACTCTTCCAGTGGTAAGCGAGGAGTGTCAAAACACTCACCAGACATCAACCATGTAATGGCATTGAAAACAAGAGACAATAAACCAAAAGTGCTGTCAGATGCTTCTTCGCAGTGGTCAGCCTCCACCCATCTATGCACTCACCAGAGGATGAGATAAGACAAGCCTTGTACTTGCCGTATTTTTACTTTTTGGGCATTTTATCTGTTTAAGCACTAATTGTATCACTTTTCAGCGCTGCACATATCTTACTTCATAAAATACCCCCTAAAGTCCCAGATGGGGGGGGGGGGGGAGACCCTTACAATATGTACTAAAGAAAGAAATATTATAAGCTTACCCCAAAGTCATCTCTCCATTGATGTAAACCTTGTATCTCCTCTGCTTTCTCTGCAAGGTGCTGAAAATAAGAAATATATTCATTATTTTATTTTGAAAACTATGTAGGTTGCAAAAGGTTGACATATAGAACAATGTTAGAAATATTGAAAGTAGCATTCACTAATGCTTTAAAGGGAAATATATCCATATGAGATACAAAATACAAATATATATTTATAATATTATTACAGTTCTGTAGAATATTGCTAGCCCCACAAATCTCAAAACAATTCTATATAGTCACATTGATGAAAAATGATATGGGGGGGGGGGGCACAGTGTAAAGTAAATAAATATTCTCCTGTGTGGCATGAGTGGTCACATGCAGATCAGTATAATAACCTTGCCCTATTATACATAGGGAGCGACAGAAAGTAGTTTACTAATAACCCAAGTGAAAAGTGAAAATGTCTGTCCGTCCTGTAATATTTCAATATGTAACAATTTTTGAAACATAGGGAGCGACAGAAAGTAGTTTACAACTAACCCAATTGAAAAGTGAAAATTTCTGTCCATCCCATAATATTTCAACATGTAACATTTCTTCATTGTTAAACATTACATTGTGAATACTCAGCCATGTACCATATGTATGTAAAACAGCTACATAATATATTTTATAAAAACCCTCTCTATGTACAGCGATACATGGTATCCCCACCAACAAAGCATTTTAGCACAAGTTTTTGAACAAATAATAAAAAAAAAAAAAAAAATATATATATATATATATATATATATATATATATATATATATATATATATTTATATCACATCTATAAAGCATATTCTTAAACACATGAGACTCACCCATGTTAAAATACAGTAAAAAGGTGAGATCCTCTGTTGGGTGTTTGCTAAAGTTAAAGTGTAATAGGCTGAAATGTTTTTAGGAGAAGGATAAATTAGAATAGATAGTGTTCTACGGCCCTCAAGGTTTGGTGTCTCTGTCACTATTAACAGTCCTTGTGCAGTTTCCTCTTTATTAACTTGTCAAGATTATGGATAATAGATAGATGCCAGATATTTTCTGCTATTATACAAGAGAATATAAGATTTGCCCTGAATTTAGAATGCTTATTCACACAATAATAATATACTAGGGAGGTTATTGAACAGTTTGTTAAATCAGTATTTTCTTGATTAGGAAGCAGTAGCTCCCTTCTATCACAGGGGGAAAAAAAATCAATGTACAATTTTACAGAAGTTTGGTACATAGGTAGGATACTGATAGATAGATTGACCTTTTTATCTTGTACATGAAACAGTTTATGTTATGCAGTTGTACTTTTTTGGCTTAATAAAATAACTAAAAAAAAAAATATATATACAGCTACTCTGAAAAATAAAATTAGCATTCTGGTAGCCCAAAAGTTGTTGCCAATGTAAGCATTGTTCCAGGAGAATAAACCATACCAATGTAAAAAGTAGACTGAGGGCAGCATACTCCATTTATTTTGGTAGCATTAGCCATTTTGCATTGGTATTTATTATGTTACTGTAATTTATTAATATACTGTTCTTAAAAAGCACCATCTATAAATGGGTGTTTATTAATATGACTCTCCATTCTGTTATAACTGTACAGGCTTTCCGGTTAGCTATTGCTTTTTTTATCCAGTTATTTGTGTCCCCCCCCCCCCCTTCTGATAGTGATATATCTGTTGTAAAAGGGTATGGTCAGGAACGTAACAAAAAGCCTAAAGATGTTGTTATTTTACAGTTTTATGCTTTTTGTTTTTGACACTTTTATGAATGCACACTTTGCTCCCAAGGGACGTGCATATTATTAAACGTACCCAGGCAAGACTAATTCTCTTTATATTAAAGAAAAAAAACGATTTAATGATGACTCAACAATCCTTGTCCCTTGCTAGCCTGGGATGCTTCAAAATGTCACTGGCTAGGAAGGAAGCAGTCAGAGACTGAAATCTTGCTGGTCCAGCTGGCAAAGTTGTGACTTAGGGGTTTATTTACTAAAGCTAGAGAGGGCAAAGTTAGTCATAATTCTGCAGAGAAACCAATCAGCTTCCAGGTTTTATTGCTAAAGCTTAATTAAACAAGCTGAGGTTAGAAGCTGATTGGTTGCTCTGCAGAATTGGGACTAATTTTGCCCTCTCTAGCTTTAGTAAATAAACCCCTTAATATCAAAGAGTAAGCTGTGTGTTAGCATTTATATCTCTGGTAAACTATTACCTGTGGCAGTATCACTTGCCCCAATATTAAAATGTGTGATTGCGCTGGCTCTAAATGAAGGTAAAAAATAATAACTAGAAAGTGACAAAAAAATGAATAATAGGTAGGTGTTTTATATATATGACCAATGTAACAGAGAGGGTGAATCACCCTAACAGGGGTACCGACAGCGATGAAAACCTGGCAGATGTTCTAGTCCTTCTCTATCCAAAACTAAAAAAGGTTTTGCCTTTAGTTATAATTTAAGACAATAGGAACAGAAGCATCTGATGTTGATTTGCTTTAACTCTGAAAGAGCAATTAAGATAGATAGTTGCTGACAGCTGCCAAAAAGCCTGTCCAGTGCCTGCTAAGCATGTCACCGACACATGTCAATGACTGATCGAGCGATTTTCTTTCCATCCACCCGTGGTGGAAGGAAAGAAATTGGCATAAGCCATGGCCTGCCTTAGTCTTGTCTGTACTTTGATTAACCTTCCAGTTTATGAAATGGATCAACTGATATAATGCTACACAATGGGGTTTATTTACCAAATCCTAAATAGGCTATAAACTTTACAAGGGAATGTTCCCCAGAGCTTAGGTGCACCTTCAAAAAAAAAAAGAAGAAGAAATACTCAATCACATGCAAGAAAAACCCTCTAAAAAACTGCATCTTTGCTTGCACATGATTGTCAGTGAAAGTAAGGAGAGCTTCACCTCATGGACAAAGCTCTGATGATAAATTCCTTGCAAAGTGATCCGCTTATTTGTCTTTAGTAAATTAACCTCAGTAAATACATCACGGAAGGCACCTACCAAAGCACTCCTTTTATCAGACTAAAACTGACTATCATTTAGTAATAACCAGTTTTCATAAAGAGAACTTGGGTGTTTATAAAAAAATTGCAATAAAACTTGTTTTCATCTACAGATGTAACATACAAATAGTCACCCACTGGTATTGCTTATGTATAGTGAATTTATTCCTTTTATAGTGCTTGTGATTCAAAAACAAGCTTGCTTCCATACATAGATGACAGTTTTTACTGCACAGCACACATATCTGAGCATGCAAACATGTAAACCTGCCAACATATAATGCACTGGCATGCAGTAGGTTTGTACAACACAGCAACTGTCCCCTAAATTGGATCCAAATGTTTTTAGCGCTGTGCCTGTACATATATTTTAGAATCTCCCATATACAGGATACAAATGCAGAAATTGAAAACGTTTTTAAACTGTCACTAAACTCTGGTTAAAAAAATAAATTTTAATCAATTATGTATTCAAAAAAAAAAAAAAAAAGAAAGAAAAAAAAACACCATATTATAGCTCCCTGCCACCTCCAAATCTCCAAATTCTTTTTTTTTTTTTTGCTGTTGTGACCTGACTTCCTGTTAGAAGGTGGCTATGGACTATGGACTGTGGGATTTGACGTGTGTATAGAGCAGTGCACATACCCACAACTAACATGAACTGCTTGTTCCAAACAAACATGAGCAAGAAAAAAGGAGGTTTGGGAGCTGATAGAGGTTATTGGAAGGAGGCATAAACATACAGTAAGAAAGTAATAAAATGGTATGGATTATTTTTGGAAGATAAGAATATAATTGAGTGTCACTTTAAATCCCTGTTTCAGGGGATGTTGCATTTAAATGTTTTCTATATGTTTATTAAAGCCGTAACTTCTTATTATATGTGGATAATTGTCACAGTACATTCTTTAGCATCAGTTGATATTTGTGTATGAAAATAGGTTGAAAATAAGCTCCAATAAAACAAAATATAATAACGTTAGGGTCCTTTCACACGGCCGCTCCGTGTGTCCGCAAATCATCCTATTTTTTTGCGGATGATTTGCGGACATAATGTAAGTGAATGGCACTGCGGATGTCAGCGGAATACCATCCGCTGACATCCGATTTTCTTCCTTTCAGTTCTGTTCCGTTTTTTCGAATGGAGCAGAACCCTATTTTTTCATCCGTGTAAAAAACGAAAAAGTAAGGAAAATCCAATGTCAGCGGTGTCATCCGCTGACATCCGCAGTGCCATATACTTACATTATGTCCGCATATCATCCGCAAACGGATGGGATGATATGCGGGCACACGGAGCGGATGACAGAAATGTCATCCGCTCCGTGGAAAAAAAAAAAAAGTCCCGCATCGGACCTTTCACACGGAGCGGACGTGTGAAAGAAGCCTTATGCATTAAAAAAATGTTTTAAAAATAAGCTTTAAATTAAATTAAACACAGCATACTGTATGTCCTGAATTTGCTTTTATATTACTTTCCTGTAAACCCTTTGGAGTAGACAATCAAATGCTATTGTATTGCACAGGATTGTCAGAAAACACATAACACATACAAGCTCCTTTTTTATGCCATTGTTTGAAAGCTACAGTATTTCCACTAGCTTAATTTTGCTGTCTGCTAGGGGTGCCTGGACTCACAAGACTCACTATATACTTACACATCTTTTGCAGATAGAACATGTATTTATGTGTATTATTAAGTATGCAGGTACTGTATATATATATATATATATATATATATATATATATATATATATATATATATATATTTATGATTACTTTCCTTTTTTTCTTAGAGGAGACACCTTGTATATACTGTATTTTATTATGTTTTTCTTTGATTCTTTCAGTACTTTGATTATAAACCAATATGCTAAAAATGTATCAGTTCCAGAGAAGGGCAACTAAACTGATTAGGGGGTTGGAGGACCTTAACTATGAAGAGCGGCTGCAATCGCTCGATTTATTCTCCCTGGAGAAGAGACGTCTGAGGGGGGACATGATAGCAATTTATAAATATCTTAATGGGGATCTCAGCTTAGAAAAAAAGCTGTTCATTCGAAGGAATGACATACAATGCGATTAGAGAAGAAGCGTTTTAACCTCAGGCAACGAGGAGGGTTCTTTACTGTTAGGGCTACAAGATTGAGGAATTGTCTACCACAAGAGGTGGTTTCTGCGGGTAGTATGGTGGCTTTCAAAAGACTCTTAGACTTACATCTCAAGGATCAGGACATTAAGGGCTATGTTAGATGATTACAGCCACACACACCTACAGAGGTTGAACTGGATGGACTATTGTCTTTATTCAACCTCACCTACTATGTAACTATGAAAAAATAAATTAACCGATAATTAAACCAATTAATTTGAAAAAATTTGGGACTTTATATGAGGTACTGCCAATTCCGGGCAGATTGCCTCCATCCCTGTTGCATTAGCAAAGAAAGGGGGGAAGGGGAAGTAAAAAAGGGGTGGGAGATATAATTTCATAACAACTAGCATGTTAATAAATAACAAGGGTAAAAAATATATAGCCATAAATATTAACCAATACTATAAAGCCAGTTGTTGGATGAAAAATAAATATGGGGGGGGGGTAAAGGGGAAAATTCGGGACTTTGAATGAGGTGTGTGGTAACGATTGGTACATACATAGGTAAAATACACAGGTAGGTCTCATATGATGATAAAAAACATTTTATTGGCGATGTCATCGACAGACATAAGAACATCATAGTATAAATATAATTGATACGGCAGGTAAATGGTAATAATTAAACCAAATCATATACATAAGAGCTGATTGGTTGTAGACTGGAGTAGAACACTAATTGTCGAGCGATATTGAAGGATCCAAAAAATAAAAATAAGGAATGCATCATAAACAAGCCCTACGCGTTTCATGGAATGTAATCCACTTCCTCAGGAGCAGATGCATCATATATTACTGTAGAAAAAAGAGAATCCTTTTTACAGATAGCATAAAAAATGATAAAGGACTAATAAATAATGATAGGGAAGGGATATAATATCTCTAGCCTATATGTTCTCCAGCCAGTGTACTTACAATCCAGCAATGACATCAACACCTAAGTATTGTGGGGGGCAGACCACTAGGGGAACGTCTCTACCGGGAACTGAGAGAGCTTGATCCAAGGTCATCCGGGCACAATAAGAAGATTCCACAAAGAAATGTGTATTCAATATTGTGATGAACAGATCCATATAGATAATGGTCACCAGAGGGTTCTAAAAGTAAATAGTTGTAAATATGAAAAAACTTGTGTAGTACATATAAATAAATAGACTAAAATAGACTGGGTAGTATAAACTACCCAGCAGAACCCATAATCAGAAAACCATGTTGTGTGAAATTGATTAAATAAACCAAGAATGTGCTAATCAGAATAGATAGTGTAAAGGATAAACCAAAAAGGAAGTGCCTGTGAAACAGATAGGAGGTGCCTAGGCATTTTAATATCAATTATATTTATACTATGATATTCTTATGTCTGTCGATGACATCGCCAATAAAATGTTTTTTATCATCATATGAGACCTACCTGTGTATTTTACCTATGTATGTACCAATCGTTACCACACACCTCATTCAAAGTCCCGAATTTTCCCCTTTACCCCCCCCCCATATATATTTTTCATCCAACAACTGGCTTTATAGTATTGGTTAATATTCATGGCTATATATTTTTTACCCTTGTTATTTATTAACATGCTAGTTGTTATGAAATTATATCTCCCACCCCTTTTTTACTTCCCCTTCCCCCCTTTCTTTGCTAATGCAACAGGGATGGAGGCAATCTGCCCGGAATTGGCAGTACCTCATATAAAGTCCCAAATTTTTTCAAATTAATTGGTTTAATTATCGGTTAATTTATTTTTTCATAATGAATAGGGATGGAGGTGTGTGTTCACAGTTGAATTTTTATATCATGTATGTTATCCATATTTACATGCAGGCAGTGTCTCTCTGTGTCAGCATTGTTTAGCTTTGCAATTTTTTCCATAGCTAGTTACTTTGTTATGACTATGTTCATTTCCTTTACCATTGTGGTCATCCGGATCCTCTGGGTTGCTGTCTAGTTCGGGGACTGCGATGCACTTCGGGGGTCCTCCCCTCTCCCCCACGGGGGGCTGGGGCGGGTCCATCCGCTCTGCATCGGCGTCACGCAATCCCGGTCGCATCTGTGACGTCATCATTTTGGCGCCATCACGTCGACACGTGGAGATTCATCCGCGCTCATATACAGTGAGGTTTGGATGCCGCAGTCTCGGATGACCACCGGTCACCCATGGTGCGGCTCTTCTTCCTCTTTGTTGAGCGTTGGCGTGGCGTTGGGAGCTGACCAAGGCCAATAACGGGTACACTTCACCATCCTTTTAGGCTATCTTCACTTCCACCTTCCACCCTCACTTTTCCAAGGCCATTTTCGCTCCGTGATATCCTTTTCTTTTTGGCAATGCTTTGATTGCATCACTTTCTGGCACTTTTCATCTTGTCCATCTTTCACACTATCCATTCTGATTAGCACAGCTTTGGTTTATTCTATCTTTTTCACATAACATGGCTCCCTGATTATGGGTTCTGCTGGGTGGCTCATACCACTCAGTTTATTTAAGTTTATTAATTCATTTATACGTACTACACCTTTTTCTATATTTACAAGAATTTACTTTCAGAACCCTCAGGTGACCATTATTTATGTGGATCTGTTCATCACACTCCCTCCCTGGTTCCTAGGCACCTCCTATCTGTTTCACAGGCACTTCCTTTTTGGTTTATCCTTTACACTATCTATTCTGATTAGCACATTCTTGGTTTATTTAATCAATTTCACACAACATGGTTTTCTGATTATGGGTTCTGCTGGGTAGTTTATACTACCCAGTCTATTTTAGTCTATTTATTTATATGTACTACACAAGTTTTTTCATATTTACAACTATTTACTTTTAGAACCCTCTGGTGACCATTATCTATATGGATCTGTTCATCACAATATTGAATACACATTTCTTTGTGGAATCTTCTTATTGTGCCCGGATGACCTTGGATCAAGCTCTCTCAGTTCCCGGTAGAGACGTTCCCCTAGTGGTCTGCCCCCCACAATACTTAGGTGTTGATGTCATTGCTGGATTGTAAGTACACTGGCTGGAGAACATATAGGCTAGAGATATTATATCCCTTCCCTATCATTATTTATTAGTCCTTTATCATTTTTTATGCTATCTGTAAAAAGGATTCTCTTTTTTCTACAGTAATATATGATGCATCTGCTCCTGAGGAAGTGGATTACATTCCATGAAACGCGTAGGGCTTGTTTATGATGCATTCCTTATTTTTATTTTTTGGATCCTTCAATATCGCTCGACAATTAGTGTTCTACTCCAGTCTACAACCAATCAGCTCTTATGTATATGATTTGGTTTAATTATTACCATTTACCTGCCGTATCAATTATATTTATACTATGATGTTCTTATGTCTGTCGATGACATCGCCAATAAAATGTTTTTTATCATCATATGAGACCTACCTGTGTATTTTACCTATGTATGTACCAATCGTTACCACACACACCTCATTCAAAGTCCCGAATTTTCCCCTTTACCCCCCCCCCCATATATATTTTTCATCCAACAACTGGCTTTATAGTATTGGTTAATATTTATGGCTATATATTTTTTACCCTTGTTATTTATTAACATGCTAGTTGTTATGAAATTATATCTCCCACCCCTTTTTTACTTCCCCTTCCCCCCTTTCTTTACTATGTAACTATGTAAGTAAGGCGTACTGTGTACAAGATGCATTACTCACAACAATAAAACATTAAAAAAAAGTCATAAGAAAACTATTTTCGACTTTTTTTTGTTATGATCAAAGATGCATTGGATAGACAAATATGGCAAATATCACTCAAAAGCCACAGCCTTCTCTGTGCCCCTTACAATCTGCAATTATTTTTTTTTTAATGAAAAACTTATGTTAATATGATTTGTGAAGTTTAGAGAAGTTTTATAAGTCTTTACTTGCCTATAGTTTTTTTGTATTCCCACTCTAACCTACTAACTTGTGTTTTCTTTTATGGTACATTGTTGTACAGATGTGTAAAAGATATATACTGGAAAAGTGAATTTAGAGCCATTTAATAATAAATAAATGTATGTTTGAGTGCAGTAGTTTATGCCTATACACATGTATACACAAGTAAACATATGCATATACATTATACACTGATGAAAGTAACACTGTAGCTAGAAGAGGATGAAGAAGAATTTTACATGTACTGTATATACAGTGGGTACGGAAAGTATTCAGACCCCCTTAAATTTTTCACTCTTTGTTATATTGCAGCCATTTGCTAAAATCATTTAAGTTCATTCTTCTTCCTCATGAATGTACACATAGCACCCCATACTGACAGAAAAACACAGAATTGTTGACATTGTTGCAGATTTATTAAAAAAGAAAAACTGAAATATCACATGGTCCTAAGTATTCAGACCCTTTGCTCAGTATTTAGTAGAAGCCCCCTTTTGATCTAAAACAGCCAGGAGTCTTTTTGGGAAAGATGCAACAAGTCTTTCACACCTGGATTTGGGGATCCTCTGCCATTCCTCCTTGCAGATCCTCTCCAGTTCTGTCAGGTTGAATGGTAAACGTTGGTGGACAGCCATTTTTAGGTCTCTCCAGAGATGCTCAATTGGGTTTAAGTCAGGGCTCTGGCTGGGCCATTCAAGAACAGTCACGGAGTTGTTGTGAAGCCACTCCTTCGTTATTTTAGCTGTGTGCTTAGGGTCATTGTCTTGTTGGAAGGTAAACCTTAGACCCAGTCTGAGGTCCAGAGCACTCTGGAGAAGGTTTTTGTCCAGGATATCCCTGTACTTGGCCGCATTCATATTTCCCTCGATTGCAACCAGTCGTCCTGTCCCTGCAGCTGAAAAACACCCCCACAGCATGATGCTGCCACCACCATGCTTCACTGTTGGGACTGTATTGGATAGGTGATGAGCAGTGCCTGGTTTTCTCCACACATACCGCTTAGAATTAAGGCCAAAACGTTCTATTTTGGTCTCATCAGACCAGAGAATCTTATTTCTCACCATCTTGGAGTCCTTCAGGTGTTTTTTAGCAAACTCCATGCGGGATTTCATGTGTCTTACACTGAGGAGAGGCTTCCGTCGGGCCACTCTGCCATAAAGCCCCGACTGGTGGAGGGCTGCAGTGATGGTTGACTTTCTACAACTTTCTCCCATCTCCTGACTGCATCTCTGGAGCTTAGCCACAGTGATCTTTGGGTTCTTCGTTACCTCTCTCACCAAGGCTCTTCTCCCCCGATAGCTCAGTTTGGCCAGACGGCCAGCTCTAGGAAGGGTTCTGGTCATCCCAAACGTCTTCCATTTGAGGATTATGGAGGCCACTGTGCTCTTAGGAACCTTAAGTGCAGCAGAAATCTTTTTGTAACCATGGCCAGATCTGTGCCTTGCCACAATTCTGTCTCTGAGCTCTTCAGGCAGTTCCTTTGAACTCATGATTCTCATTTGCTCTGACATGCATTGTGATCTGGAAGGTCTTATATAGACAGGTGTGTGGCTTTCCTAATCAAGTCCAATCAGTATAATCAAACACAGCTGGACTCAAATGAAGGTGTAGAACCATCTCAAGGATGATCAGAAGAAATGGAAAGCACCTGAGTTAAATATATGAGTGTCACAGCAAAGGGTCTGAATACTTAGGACCATGTGATATTTCAGTTTTTCTTTTTTAATAAATCTGCAACAATGTCAACAATTCTGTGTTTTTCTGTCAGTATGGGGTGCTATGTGTACATTCATGAGGAAGAAGAATGAACCTAAATGATTTTAGTAAATGGCTGCAATATAACAAAGAGTGAAAAATTTAAGGGGGTCTGAATACTTTCCGTACCCACTGTACATGTACACATATTTACATGCATGTAGACTAGCAATCACAAGGACTTTACAAGACACAACTTTGATTATTTACTCAGAATCTTTCTCCTAGGCACTGCCAGCAAGATCTTGTGTATAAACATCAGTAAACTCTTACATCTGTGTGCAAGAAGCCTAATAGTTAAGGTGCCCATGTAATCACAATAAAGTAATCCCTTTCCTTCTCCCGTTTACGTATGTTGTTGCCAGTGGCGATCAGTCAGCTTGAGTTTTGAACACCATATAATTTTTATGGCCATTCCCAGGTATACTTTCCTCTACATCCTGCAGCTGTTAGACAGCTATACATGTATTTTTCTTCTTTTGTTGCAGGTGTTTGTCATCAGTCATAGAACAGTAATGAGCCGATACATTCAGACTGAGAATGACATTTATGGCTGTAGACCAATCTCATATTGCCAAACACAGAATGTTGTATGAAGCAGATCTTGATGTTAGCAGCTAGGGATGTTTACAAATGTGCAGGTAACAACCCAAGTCACTTGTGTACAATGCAATTTACTGATCTCTCTTTTAAAAATGCTAGTTGCCTGACTGTCATGTTGATCAGAACACAGGATTCAGCGATTTCTCTGATTTTAATGATCAATTAACTAGTTCCAAGTCAGTGTCTCAAAAAGCACTGCAGCCAGAAGACAAGCATAACAGCCAGGCAATAAACATTCAGAGGATTATTCTCATGACTTTGAATTTCCTTATCACTACCCTTATCTTGCTTATTGCCACCCAAATAAATCATATTTTTTCCTGCTTTCCCTCACTCCCTCACTTTTATATATATATATTAGGGATGCACCGAAATTAAATTCTTGGCTGAAGCCGAATAATAATGAAATGCTTGGCCGAAGGCCGAATACCGAACGCGGTGTTTCGCATTTTTTCCATTTATTTTGCCAATTTTTAGGGGGCACGCTGATGGGCACATTTTATGTTAGGGGGCACTCTGATGGGCAAAACAAAACATTTAAATCAGCGTTGCTCTTAACATAAAATATGCCCATTAGCGTGCCCCTTAAAATAAAATATGCCCATCAGAGTACCCCTTAACATAAAATATGCTCATCAGAGTGCCCCTTAACATAAAATATGCTCATCAGCATGTCCCTTAGCATAAAATAAGGGGCACGCTGATGAGCATATTTTATGTTAAGGGGTACTCTGATGGGCATATTTAATTTTAAGGGGCACGCTAATGGGCATATTTTATGTCAAGGGAGCACTCTGTTGGGCACATTTTTTTTCTTTTTTTTTTTTAAGGGGCACTTTATAGGGCACTCTAATGTAATGAGCATGGCAAGTGGCATAAACATATGGCAGTCTGCACACTAATGCTTGTGCAGCTGCCAGCTACCGTATTCTCCCCCAAATGTGCTCAGCTCCACATCACATACCTGAACTGCAGCCAGAGCCAAAAGCCGCGAACAGGGGGGCGGGGTGTGGACCTAGTGTGAAGGAGCCGCAGTCAGGAGCAGGGGGCGGGACGCGCGCGTGACGTCACACCCCCTACTCGCGGCTGGACAGGACACCGGCGGCGTGTGAGAAGGGAGCCGCGAGCCGCAATGAGGAAGGTGAGCGGTCAGGGCGGAAGCTGACATTGTTCGGCTCAAAATTATTCGGCCTTTTGACTTATTCGGCCCGAACACTGAAAGTGCTATTTCCTCTATTTTCGGCCGAATAATGTTCGGCTGCCGAATATTCGGTGCATCCCTAATATATATATATATATATATATATATATATATATATATATATATTTTTTTTTTTTTTTTTCCAAGCATTGCAGCACTTTTGCCTTTTACGCCTAGACAAGAATGCCATCCACCGCCCAGATTCCTCACGTGCATTGAAGTATCATGGGGCTTTGGGTCTCAGCAGAGCCCAGCAGGACATCTGCACATGTGTGGGGTTCACGAAGACAGAGAAGTACCAACACTTAGAGTTTCTATGCATGCACAGAACAACCTCCCCATGTGCATATGTGCCAAAGGGCTTTGCTGGGAGTAATGAAGATGGTGGCTTGTAAGGGTGGGGCCAAAAGGGGCTGAAGTATCTCTTTAAATAGAATATTTTTTGTTTTGATAACAACCTTTCAATATGGTAGTTTTGCCACTTTGGCAATGTTTGAAAACAACAATGGCATAAAGCAGGGATCCTCAAACTCCTGGGATATTGATCTGGTCAGTTAAGTAGCATAGGGGGTTGTTAATCAGTTTCAGCTGCTTTGGTGGTAACGAAATTACCAACAGGTACATTAGATGGGCAACAATGAGAATGTGCAAGGAGGAACAGGAAAAGCACTACCAGAGCCCTACACATTAACTTCCAGCAGGCCACTGGGGTGAATGTTTCTGACCAAACAATCAGAAACCAATTTCATCAGGGTGGCCTGAGGGCCCGATGTCCTATAGTGGGCCCTGTGCTCACTGCCTTGCACTGTTGAGCTTGATTGACATTTGCCATTAAACACCAGAATTGGCAGGTCTGTCACTGGCACCCTGTGCTTTTCACAGATGAGTGCAGGTTCACCCTGAGCACATGTGACAGATATGAAAGGGTCTGGAGAAGCCATGGAGAACGTTATGCTGCCTGCAACATTGTTCAGAATGGTGGTGGGTCAGCGATGGTCTGGAAAGGCAACTCCACGGAGAGATGCACAGACCACTACAGGCATTCTAGCTGCCATTAGGTATCGGGATGAAATCCTTGGACCCATTGTCAGACCCTACGCTGGTGCAGTAGGTCCTAGTTTCCTCCTGGTGGATGACAATTCCCAGCCTCATGTGACGAGAGTATGCAACCAATTTCTGGAAGATGAAGAATTGATACCATAGAATGGCCCCCACGCTCATCTGACCTAAATCCAATAGAACACCTCTGGGACATTATGTTTCGGTCCATCCGATGGCGCCATATTGCACCTCAGTGTTTTCAGGAGCTCAGTGATGCCCTAGCCCAGATCTGGGAGGAAACACCCCAGGACACCATCCCTAGTCTCATTAAGAGCATGTCCCGACATTGTCAGGCATGCATACAAGCACGTGGGGACCATACAAACTACTGAGTACCATTTTGAGTTGTTGCAATGACATTTCAACAAAATGGACTAGCCTGCTGCATCATTTTTTCATTTTGATTTTCAGGGTGTATTTGAATTCAGCCCGCTGGGGTTGATAATTTTACATTTCCATCAAACAATGTGGCATCCTTTCCTTCCTAACACATTACCCAGTCCATATCAGTATAGATATCCAGCATTATTTTTTTCCCCATTGAGATCTGATGTGTTTTCAAAGTGTTCCTTTAATTTATTTTGAGCAGTGTAGTTATACAGAGGTGTCTGTAAAATAAATACACATAAAGCTTTGAGAATCACAAATGTGGGGGTGGGAGGGGA
Organism: Pelophylax lessonae; assembly: GCF_965119305.1. Lineage (NCBI taxonomy): Eukaryota > Metazoa > Chordata > Amphibia > Anura > Ranidae > Pelophylax > Pelophylax lessonae. The sequence goes on along the minus strand of NC_138771.1, from coordinate 184,680,880 downwards.
AAGGAGACTTATGAGCAATGAGCAGTGGCTGAACTGCAGAAAGACTTAAAACTACAATGGGAAAGGTGAGAACACTAAGCATTTTGGTCACTAATTCTCTGTGTTAATAATTTTTAAAGGATAAACGTTTCAACATTTTCAAAATAATATTATGTTATCTGATATCTGGACTTCTACTAGCCTCCATAGGTGCCTTCAAAAGGAGCAAACAATTAATATCACCATGCCAAGAACCACACAGTACCACCAACAGTTCTCTGATGCCCTCCAAGGTCCTGTGGCTTTAACATGTCACTGGCTTAGATAATAAACTGGTCTGTAAAGATAAAATAAAAAAACAGTTTTACTGAGGACTAACTTGTGTTTATAGTTTACAGTTTGGGGTGCCCAACTTCTATAATCATGAAAATGAGGAAGCCTGGAGCTGAGGAAAAACAAAATTCTGATGTAACCTGACGAGTAATTCTCCTGTGTATACCCATATTGTATATTTTGACATACTGCTGAATAAAACATTGTCTGACAGGTCAACAGGTCTATTCACATGTAGAATAAGGTTTAATATATTCCATTGTCAGATTAATACTGAAATGTAAGTGTAGGTGGACAGAATGGTATATAGTTAACTTATCAGATCAGTAAAATATCACTCCATGGAAGCTATTTATCATCAAATTGGCAACATATCTCCTTTTATCTCATCCCTTGCCCTGGAGCCTAGAGAGCTGACACTTGATAAGACACCACAAAAGCAAAGCACAGACAGTTTGTTTTTTATTTTTTCCAAATAAAGCTCAAACACAATTCAGTCTGCAACGTTATGATAATTTGCAGCCTGTTCCTCCTTGAAACCTATATATCATAGAAATTCGTTTTGGTGTGTCTATTTATTTGTAAGCTAATCTTTAGTAGTTCAATAATATAATAAAGTTCTTTTATATACATAGGTATACATAATTCATATTTTATTGTATAATATTGCATTACACCATCATAATATATAATCAAAAATTGATTGTTTAATCATAGCGCCTAATTTAACACTAGGAATTTAAACATAGCATGCAGCAAAGTAGATAACTGAAACCTGTGAATATACTTATACTCATCACAAAATACAAAAGCAATCCTTAAACGCTTAAGGACCAAGCCTATTTCTGACACATGTTGTTTACAAGTTAAAATCAGTATTTTTTGCTAGAAAATTACTTAGAACCCCCAATCATATTTATATATATATATATATATATATATATATATATATATGTATATATTAGCAAAGACTCTGGAGAATAAAGTGGCAATCGTTGCCTTGCTACATTTTTTGTCACATGGTATTTGTGCAGGTATTTGCACAGCAGTCTTTCAAAATTGCGCACACTCGTGGAATGGTGACAAACTACGGTACTTAAAAATCTCCATAGGCGGCGCATTAAAATTTTTTTAACGGTTACCAGTTTAGAGCTACAGAGAATTTCTTTTTCTGGAATTATTGCTCTCAATTTGACGATCACAGTGATACCTCACATATGTGATTTGAACAACGTTTTCATTTATGGGCACGACTTACATATGCATTTTCTTTCGTACGCGAGCTCACGAGACAGGGTTCTTAAATTTATTTATTTTTTCCTATTTATTTTATTTTTTATTTTTAACACTTTTTGGTTTAATAAAAACATCTAATCACTTTAAATTGCTTTCACAAGGAATGTAAACCTCCCTTGTGACATTAATAGGCAGTGACAGACCTGAGACCCGTCCAATGCACTTCAAAGTATTCAAAATGCCAAAATCTTCATTTTTGAATATGCACAGTTTTTTTTTTTTAATTGGCGCCATTGGTAGCCGAGTAAACCGGAAGTGATGTCGTGACGTCGCTTCCGGGTTACATGATCAGGAGACCCGATCGAAGCTGAATCCAGCTTCATTCCAGTTGGTCGCTCGGGTCTCCTGGTGGGACGAGAGACCCGGGCAGAGCCGCAGAATGGCGGTGGGAAGGAGGGGAGCTGTTATCTCCTGAAAGCTGACCGCCGGCTTTAAAATGGTTGTAAAGGCGACTTCGTCACTAGAGGATTCCAGGCTTTCATCCTCATTGGGACACCTTGATTTTTATTGGCACCATTATTACAGCTTTCTGGTAAGCACATTACTATAGGGATTCCAGTGTGGACATCTTTATTCATCTGAATTTTGTCACTACTATATGGACATTTATATGGACACTCAATTTAGTTCATTTGTCACACATTTTTAGCGCAACTTATTTTATTTACTCACACACATGTGCAAAAATACAGGCTCACTCCACCATATCTTCCTACAGTAGAGATCTTTACAATCATACAATTAATTTCACCCACCAGAAATTTACTAAACTCTGGTCTGTCTGGCAATCTCACCTAAATTGTGAAGCCAAGGTATGTATGTGAGCTGCTAAGAAGTCTAGTCCTGTGCTTGCTGCTGTGAGTGCAGGCTGGAAAGGAGCCCGCCCATGCTCCAAACTATGACAGATAAGAGCTGATGATCCCACGAGCTGCACATTAGAACAAGACCAGTTGTGTGTAGACAAGTGGCACTTCAAAGTATTCAAAATGCCAAAATCTTCATTTTTGAATACGCACAGTTTTTTTTTTTAATTGGCGCCATTGGTAGCCGAGTAAACCGGAAGTGATGTTGTGACGTCGCTTCCGGGTTACATGATCAGGAGACCCGATCGAAGCTGAATCCAGCTTCATTCCAGTTGGTCGCTCTGGTCTCCTGGTGGGACGAGAGACCCAGGCAGAGCCGCAGCATGGCGGTGGGAAGGAGGGGAGCTGTTATCTCCTGAAAGCTGACCGCCGGCTTTAAAATGGTTGTAAAGGCTAAAGGTTTTTTTTTTAACCTTCATGCATTCTATGCATGAAGTGAGTGAGCACACGAGTGCCCCACAGCAAGTGGCATATAGTACAACTACGTATTATATATTTATAGATATAGATGGTATGCTTGAAGCTAATTTTATGCCCCACCCTGACAGCCATAAGGCAACTTTTAGGCCTCTTTCACACTGGTACGACATGAAAGTCGTGCAACTTTGACGCAATTTTGCTGCCCGACTTTGACGTGCTTTTGACGTGACTTTGACATGACTTAAAGCAATGCCTGTGTAATCTTGAGGTCTATGGACCTCAAGTCACATCAAAGTCAGACCAAAATAATGCAAGGACTACTTTAAAGGTTGCTGCAACTTGAAGTCGCACATATATGACCGGTACTCATTGAAAATCATTGGGTACGACTTGTCATGTGACTTTGCAGTCCTAAGTCACAGGACAAGTCGAACAAGTGTGAAAGGGGCCTTAAACTACCTGATAATATACAGAACAATGCGCAGACATAACACTATAACTGTATAGTCCTTGCCCTCTCATATAAAATAAATGGAGAATGTTTCCAGAAACACTTAACTAGTGTTGAGCGAACACGGACTGTATTATTCGTGTTCGTACCGAATAATTGGATTTTTTTTACCCGAACACGGACACGGACACTTTACTGTATGTTCGGGTAAAAATCCGTGTTCGGTCGTTTTATTTCCGGGTTTTGCATGCTTTGGCGCTCTTTTCATGGCGGGCTTTCAACAGCCAATCAACAATCGTTTAACTGGTGTGCCTTAAGCCATCCCAGCCATGCCTGCAAATGTCTTAGTAGCTGTGATTGGCCGTCTGAAGCATGTGACCAAGTCTTTATAAGTTCGAGGCAGCCGCCGCAGCAGCGTCATTCTGCTGCTTAGCTAAGGGACAGAGCACACATCAATGTGCTGGCTGCTGATTAGGGAAAGATAGGCAGGAAAAAACCATTTGTGTCCGGATAGAATTGAGGGACAGGTCGGAGTGTTTAGGCAGGGCGAGTTGTAGGCATTTTAGGGATAGAGTCTGCTGAATTATAGGGTCAGTGTCTTCTACAAACTACAATCGATATTGCTGTGTGGGGGGTGGGGTGAATCTGCACTCAATCCTGATCTACGATCTCTTCTCAATCCTGTTAGGGACAGAGTCTGCTGAATTTTAGGGAAACTGTGTTCTACAAACTACAATCGATATTGCTGTGTGGTGTGGGATTGGAGATAGGCAGGTGTCAGTGATCCACATCCATTTTTCTGTGTGTGAGCTGCAGTGAACACAATCTTTTTGGGCTGCAGTGAACACAATCTTTTTGGGCTGCAGTGAACACAATCTTTTTGGGGTGCAGTGAACAAAATCTTTTTGGGGTGCAGTGAACACAATCCTTTTTGGTGTGCAGTGAACACAATCTTTGTGGGGTGCAGTGAACAAAATCCTTTGTGGGGTGCAGTGAACACAATCTTTTTGGGGTGCAGTGAACAAAATCCTTTTTGGGGTGCAGTGAACAACATCCTTTTTGGGGTGCAGTGAACACAATCTTTTTGGGGTGCAGTGAACAAAATCCTTTGTGGGGTGCAGTGAACACAATCTTTTTGGGGTGCAGTGAACACAATCTTTTTGGGGTGGAGTGAACAACATCCTTTTTGGGGTGCAGTGAACAAAATCCTTTTTGGGGTGCAGTGAACAAAATCATTTTTGGGGTGCAGTGAACACAATCTTTTTGGGGTGCAGTGAACACAATCTTTGTGGGGTGCAGTGAACACAATCTTTTTGGGGTGGAGTGAACAACATCCTTTTTGGGGTGCAGTGAACAACATCCTTTTTGGGGTGCAGTGAACACAATCTTTTTGGGGTGCAGTGAACACAATCTTTGTGGGGTACAGTGAACAGAATCTTTGTGGGGTGCAGTGAACACAATCTTTGGGGGGTACAGTGAACACAATCTTTTTGGGGTGCAGTGAACACAATCTTTGTGGGGTGCAGTGAACACAATCTTTTTGGGGTGGAGTGAACAAAATCATTTTTGGGGTGCAGTGAACAACATCCTTTTTGGGGTGCAGTGATCAAAATCCTTTTTGGGGTGCAGTGAACACAATCTTTTTGGGGTGCAGTGAACAAAATCCTTTGTGGGGTGCAGTGAACAGAATCTTTGTGGGGTGCAGTGAACACAATCTTTGGGGGGGTACAGTGAACACAATCTTTTTGGGGTGCAGTGAACACAATCTTTGTGGGGTACAGTGAACAGAATCTTTGTGGGGTGCAGTGAACACAATCTTTGGGGGGTACAGTGAACACAATCTTTTTGGGGTGCAGTGAACACAATCTTTGGGGGGTACAGTGAACACAATCTTTTTGGGGTGCAGTGAACACAATCTTTGTGGGGTGCAGTGAACACAATCTTTGGGGGGGTACAGTGAACACAATCTTTTTGGGGTGCAGTGAACAACATCCTTTTAGGGTGCAGTGAACACAATCTTTGTGGGGTGCAGTGAACAACATCCTTTTAGGGTGCAGTGAACACAATCTTTGTGGGGTACAGTGAACAGAATCTTTGTGGGGTGCAGTGAACACAATCTTTGGGGGGTACAGTGAACACAATCTTTGTGAGGTGCAGTGAACACAATCTTTGTGGGGTGCAGTGAACACAATCATTGTGGGGTGCAGTGAACTCAATCTTTGTGGGGTACAGTGAACACAATCTCATACTTCTGAAGATTTGAGGGTGCTGCCTGTTCCATACTCCCCCTACTCCTCATCTAGCCTTTTAGGGGTACAAACAATAGTAATTGGGGCCTAGTGTGGTTGTGTACGTGTGATATACATACACTTTTTTTGGATCATATTTTCTATTCCGCTATTTAATCAAAAACCTTTGGGGATCAGTTAAATTGGGGGATAGTCTGTGTTGGTACGTGTGAGAGAGATCCACCTTTCCAAGTTGTTGGGGTTCATCTCATACTTCTGAAGGTTTGAGGGTGCTGCCTGTTCCATACTCCCCCTACTCCTAGCCTTTTAGGGGTACAAACAATAGTAATTGGGGCCTAGTGTGGTTGTGTACGTGTGATATACATACACTTTTTTTGGATCATATTTTCTATTCCGCTATTTAATCAAAAACCTTTGGGGATCAGTTAAATTGGGGGATAGTCTGTGTTGGTACGTGTGAGAGAGATCCACCTTTCCAAGTTGTTGGGGTTCATCTCATACTTCTGAAGGTTTGAGGGTGCTGCCTGTTCCATACCCCCCCTACTCCTCATCTAGCCTTTTAGGGGTACAAACAATAGTAATTGGGGCCTAGTGTGGTTGTGTACGTGTGATATACATACACTTTTTTGGATCATATTTTCTATTCCGCTATTTAATCAAAAACCTTTGGGGATCAGTTAAATTGGGGGATAGTCTGTGTTGGTACGTGTGAGAGAGATCCACCTTTCCAAGTTGTTGGGGTTCATCTCATACTTCTGAAGGTTTGAGGGTGCTGCCTGTTCCATACTCCCCCTACTCCTCATCTAGCCTTTTAGGGGTACAAACAATAGTAATTGGGGCCCAGTGTGGTTGTGTACGTGTGATATACATACACTTTTTTTGGATCATATTTTCTATTCTGCTATTTAATCAAAAACCTTTGGGGATCAGTTAAATTGGGGGATAGTCTGTGTTGGTACGTGTGAGAGAGATCCACCTTTCCAAGTTGTTGGGGTTCATCTCATACTTCTGAAGGTTTGAGGGTGCTGCCTGTTCCATACTCCCCCTACTCCTCATCTAGCCTTTTAGGGGTACAAACAATAGTAATTGGGGCCTAGTGTGGTTGTGTACGTGTGATATACATACACTTTTTTTGGATCATATTTTCTATTCCGCTATTTAATCAAAAACCTTTGGGGATCAGTTAAATTGGGGGATAGTCTGTGTTGGTACGTGTGAGAGAGATCCACCTTTCCAAGTTGTTGGGGTTCATCTCATACTTCTGAAGGTTTGAGGGTGCTGCCTGTTCCATACTCCCCCTACTCCTAGCCTTTTAGGGGTACAAACAATAGTAATTGGGGCCTAGTGTGGTTGTGTACGTGTGATATACATACACTTTTTTTGGATCATATTTTCTATTCCGCTATTTAATCAAAAACCTTTGGGGATCAGTTAAATTGGGGGATAGTCTGTGTTGGTACGTGTGAGAGAGATCCACCTTTCCAAGTTGTTGGGGTTCATCTCATACTTCTGAAGGTTTGAGGGTGCTGCCTGTTCCATACTCCCCCTACTCCTAGCCTTTTAGGGGTACAAACAATAGTAATTGGGGCCTAGTGTGGTTGTGTACGTGTGATATACATACACTTTTTTTGGATCATATTTTCTATTCCGCTATTTAATCAAAAACCTTTGGGGATCAGTTAAATTGGGGGATAGTCTGTGTTGGTACGTGTGAGAGAGATCCACCTTTCCAAGTTGTTGGGGTTCATCTCATACTTCTGAAGGTTTGAGGGTGCTGCCTGTTCCATACTCCCCCTACTCCTCATCTAGCCTTTTAGGGGTACAAACAATAGTAATTGGGGCCCAGTGTGGTTGTGTACGTGTGATATACATACACTTTTTTTGGATCATATTTTCTATTCCGCTATTTAATCAAAAACCTTTGGGGATCAGTTAAATTGGGGGATAGTCTGTGTTGGTACGTGTGAGAGAGATCCACCTTTCCAAGTTGTTGGGGTTCATCTCATACTTCTGAAGGTTTGAGGGTGCTGCCTGTTCCATACCCCCCCTACTCCTCATCTAGCCTTTTAGGGGTACAAACAATAGTAATTGGGGCCTAGTGTGGTTGTGTACGTGTGATATACATACACTTTTTTTGGATCATATTTTCTATTCCGCTATTTAATCAAAAACCTTTGGGGATCAGTTAAATTGGGGGATAGTCTGTGTTGGTACGTGTGAGAGAGATCCACCTTTCCAAGTTGTTGGGGTTCATCTCATACTTCTGAAGGTTTGAGGGTGCTGCCTGTTCCATACTCCCCCTACTCCTAGCCTTTTAGGGGTACAAACAATAGTAATTGGGGCCTAGTGTGGTTGTGTACGTGTGATATACATACACTTTTTTTGGATCATATTTTCTATTCCGCTATTTAATCAAAAACCTTTGGGGATCAGTTAAATTGGGGGATAGTCTGTGTTGGTACGTGTGAGAGAGATCCACCTTTCCAAGTTGTTGGGGTTCATCTCATACTTCTGAAGGTTTGAGGGTGCTGCCTGTTCCATACTCCCCCTACTCCTAGCCTTTTAGGGGTACAAACAATAGTAATTGGGGCCTAGTGTGGTTGTGTACGTGTGATATACATACACTTTTTTTGGATCATATTTTCTATTCCGCTATTTAATCAAAAACCTTTGGGGATCAGTTAAATTGGGGGATAGTCTGTGTTGGTACGTGTGAGAGAGATCCACCTTTCCAAGTTGTTGGGGTTCATCTCATACTTCTGAAGGTTTGAGGGTGCTGCCTGTTCCATACTCCCCCTACTCCTCATCTAGCCTTTTAGGGGTACAAACAATAGTAATTGGGGCCCAGTGTGGTTGTGTACGTGTGATATACATACACTTTTTTTGGATCATATTTTCTATTCCGCTATTTAATCAAAAACCTTTGGGGATCAGTTAAATTGGGGGATAGTCTGTGTTGGTACGTGTGAGAGAGATCCACCTTTCCAAGTTGTTGGGGTTCATCTCATACTTCTGAAGGTTTGAGGGTGCTGCCTGTTCCATACCCCCCCTACTCCTCATCTAGCCTTTTAGGGGTACAAACAATAGTAATTGGGGCCTAGTGTGGTTGTGTACGTGTGATATACATACACTTTTTTTGGATCATATTTTCTATTCCGCTATTTAATCAAAAACCTTTGGGGATCAGTTAAATTGGGGGATAGTCTGTGTTGGTACGTGTGAGAGAGATCCACCTTTCCAAGTTGTTGGGGTTCATCTCATACTTCTGAAGGTTTGAGGGTGCTGCCTGTTCCATACCCCCCCTACTCCTCATCTAGCCTTTTAGGGGTACAAACAATAGTAATTGGGGCCTAGTGTGGTTGTGTACGTGTGATATACATACACTTTTTTTGGATCATATTTTCTATTCCGCTATTTAATCAAAAACCTTTGGGGATCAGTTAAATTGGGGGATAGTCTGTGTTGGTACGTGTGAGAGAGATCCACCTTTCCAAGTTGTTGGGGTTCATCTCATACTTCTGAAGGTTTGAGGGTGCTGCCTGTTCCATACCCCCCCTACTCCTCATCTAGCCTTTTAGGGGTACAAACAATAGTAATTGGGGCCTAGTGTGGTTGTGTACGTGTGATATACATACACTTTTTTTGGATCATATTTTCTATTCCGCTATTTAATCAAAAACCTTTGGGGATCAGTTAAATTGGGGGATAGTCTGTGTTGGTACGTGTGAGAGAGATCCACCTTTCCAAGTTGTTGGGGTTCATCTCATACTTCTGAAGGTTTGAGGGTGCTGCCTGTTCCATACTCCCCCTACTCCTCATCTAGCCTTTTAGGGGTACAAACAATAGTAATTGGGGCCTAGTGTGGTTGTGTACGTGTGATATACATACACTTTTTTTGGATCATATTTTCTATTCCGCTATTTAATCAAAAACCTTTGGGGATCAGTTAAATTGGGGGATAGTCTGTGTTGGTACGTGTGAGAGAGATCCACCTTTCCAAGTTGTTGGGGTTCATCTCATACTTCTGAAGGTTTGAGGGTGCTGCCTGTTCCATACTCCCCCTACTCCTCATCTAGCCTTTTAGGGGTACAAACAATAGTAATTGGGGCCCAGTGTGGTTGTGTACGTGTGATATACATACACTTTTTTTGGATCATATTTTCTATTCCGCTATTTAATCAAAAACCTTTGGGGATCAGTTAAATTGGGGGATAGTCTGTGTTGGTACGTGTGAGAGAGATCCACCTTTCCAAGTTGTTGGGGTTCATCTCATACTTCTGAAGGTTTGAGGGTGCTGCCTGTTCCATACCCCCCCTACTCCTCATCTAGCCTTTTAGGGGTACAAACAATAGTAATTGGGGCCTAGTGTGGTTGTGTACGTGTGATATACATACACTTTTTTTGGATCATATTTTCTATTCCGCTATTTAATCAAAAACCTTTGGGGATCAGTTAAATTGGGGGATAGTCTGTGTTGGTACGTGTGAGAGAGATCCACCTTTCCAAGTTGTTGGGGTTCATCTCATACTTCTGAAGGTTTGAGGGTGCTGCCTGTTCCATACCCCCCTACTCCTCATCTAGCCTTTTAGGGGTACAAACAATAGTAATTGGGGCCTAGTGTGGTTGTGTACGTGTGATATACATACACTTTTTTTGGATCATATTTTCTATTCCGCTATTTAATCAAAAACCTTTGGGGATCAGTTAAATTGGGGGATAGTCTGTGTTGGTACGTGTGAGAGAGATCCACCTTTCCAAGTTGTTGGGGTTCATCTCATACTTCTGAAGGTTTGAGGGTGCTGCCTGTTCCATACTCCCCCTACTCCTCATCTAGCCTTTTAGGGGTACAAACAATAGTAATTGGGGCCTAGTGTGGTTGTGTACGTGTGATATACATACACTTTTTTTGGATCATATTTTCTATTCCGCTATTTAATCAAAAACCTTTGGGGATCAGTTAAATTGGGGGATAGTCTGTGTTGGTACGTGTGAGAGAGATCCACCTTTCCAAGTTGTTGGGGTTCATCTCATACTTCTGAAGGTTTGAGGGTGCTGCCTGTTCCATACTCCCCCTACTCCTAGCCTTTTAGGGGTACAAACAATAGTAATTGGGGCCTAGTGTGGTTGTGTACGTGTGATATACATACACTTTTTTTGGATCATATTTTCTATTCCGCTATTTAATCAAAAACCTTTGGGGATCAGTTAAATTGGGGGATAGTCTGTGTTGGTACGTGTGAGAGAGATCCACCTTTCCAAGTTGTTGGGGTTCATCTCATACTTCTGAAGGTTTGAGGGTGCTGCCTGTTCCATACTCCCCCTACTCCTAGCCTTTTAGGGGTACAAACAATAGTAATTGGGGCCTAGTGTGGTTGTGTACGTGTGATATACATACACTTTTTTTGGATCATATTTTCTATTCCGCTATTTAATCAAAAACCTTTGGGGATCAGTTAAATTGGGGGATAGTCTGTGTTGGTACGTGTGAGAGAGATCCACCTTTCCAAGTTGTTGGGGTTCATCTCATACTTCTGAAGGTTTGAGGGTGCTGCCTGTTCCATACTCCCCCTACTCCTCATCTAGCCTTTTAGGGGTACAAACAATAGTAATTGGGGCCCAGTGTGGTTGTGTACGTGTGATATACATACACTTTTTTTGGATCATATTTTCTATTCCGCTATTTAATCAAAAACCTTTGGGGATCAGTTAAATTGGGGGATAGTCTGTGTTGGTACGTGTGAGAGAGATCCACCTTTCCAAGTTGTTGGGGTTCATCTCATACTTCTGAAGGTTTGAGGGTGCTGCCTGTTCCATACCCCCCCTACTCCTCATCTAGCCTTTTAGGGGTACAAACAATAGTAATTGGGGCCTAGTGTGGTTGTGTACGTGTGATATACATACACTTTTTTTGGATCATATTTTCTATTCCGCTATTTAATCAAAAACCTTTGGGGATCAGTTAAATTGGGGGATAGTCTGTGTTGGTACGTGTGAGAGAGATCCACCTTTCCAAGTTGTTGGGGTTCATCTCATACTTCTGAAGGTTTGAGGGTGCTGCCTGTTCCATACCCCCCCTACTCCTCATCTAGCCTTTTAGGGGTACAAACAATAGTCATTGGGGCCTAGTGTGGTTGTGTACGTGTGATATACATACACTTTTTTTGGATCATATTTTCTATTCCGCTATTTAATCAAAAACCTTTGGGGATCAGTTAAATTGGGGGATAGTCTGTGTTGGTACGTGTGAGAGAGATCCACCTTTCCAAGTTGTTGGGGTTCATCTCATACTTCTGAAGGTTTGAGGGTGCTGCCTGTTCCATACCCCCCCTACTCCTCATCTAGCCTTTTAGGGGTACAAACAATAGTAATTGGGGCCTAGTGTGGTTGTGTACGTGTGATATACATACACTTTTTTTGGATCATATTTTCTATTCCGCTATTTAATCAAAAACCTTTGGGGATCAGTTAAATTGGGGGATAGTCTGTGTTGGTACGTGTGAGAGAGATCCACCTTTCCAAGTTGTTGGGGTTCATCTCATACTTCTGAAGGTTTGAGGGTGCTGCCTGTTCCATACTCCCCCTACTCCTAGCCTTTTAGGGGTACAAACAATAGTAATTGGGGCCTAGTGTGGTTGTGTACGTGTGATATACATACACTTTTTTTGGATCATATTTTCTATTCCGCTATTTAATCAAAAACCTTTGGGGATCAGTTAAATTGGGGGATAGTCTGTGTTGGTACGTGTGAGAGAGATCCACCTTTCCAAGTTGTTGGGGTTCATCTCATACTTCTGAAGGTTTGAGGGTGCTGCCTGTTCCATACTCCCCCTACTCCTCATCTAGCCTTTTAGGGGTACAAACAATAGTAATTGGGGCCCAGTGTGGTTGTGTACGTGTGATATACATACACTTTTTTTGGATCATATTTTCTATTCCGCTATTTAATCAAAAACCTTTGGGGATCAGTTAAATTGGGGGATAGTCTGTGTTGGTACGTGTGAGAGAGATCCACCTTTCCAAGTTGTTGGGGTTCATCTCATACTTCTGAAGGTTTGAGGGTGCTGCCTGTTCCATACCCCCCCTACTCCTCATCTAGCCTTTTAGGGGTACAAACAATAGTAATTGGGGCCTAGTGTGGTTGTGTACGTGTGATATACATACACTTTTTTTGGATCATATTTTCTATTCCGCTATTTAATCAAAAACCTTTGGGGATCAGTTAAATTGGGGGATAGTCTGTGTTGGTACGTGTGAGAGAGATCCACCTTTCCAAGTTGTTGGGGTTCATCTCATACTTCTGAAGGTTTGAGGGTGCTGCCTGTTCCATACTCCCCCTACTCCTAGCCTTTTAGGGGTACAAACAATAGTAATTGGGGCCTAGTGTGGTTGTGTACGTGTGATATACATACACTTTTTTTGGATCATATTTTCCATTCCGCTATTTAATCAAAAACCTTTGGGGATCAGTTAAATTGGGGGATAGTCTGTGTTGGTACGTGTGAGAGAGATCCACCTTTCCAAGTTGTTGGGGTTCATCTCATACTTCTGAAGGTTTGAGGGTGCTGCCTGTTCCATACTCCCCCTACTCCTAGCCTTTTAGGGGTACAAACAATAGTAATTGGGGCCTAGTGTGGTTGTGTACGTGTGATATACATACACTTTTTTTGGATCATATTTTCTATTCCGCTATTTAATCAAAAACCTTTGGGGATCAGTTAAATTGGGGGATAGTCTGTGTTGGTACGTGTGAGAGAGATCCACCTTTCCAAGTTGTTGGGGTTCATCTCATACTTCTGAAGGTTTGAGGGTGCTGCCTGTTCCATACTCCCCCTACTCCTCATCTAGCCTTTTAGGGGTACAAACAATAGTAATTGGGGCCCAGTGTGGTTGTGTACGTGTGATATACATACACTTTTTTTGGATCATATTTTCTATTCCGCTATTTAATCAAAAACCTTTGGGGATCAGTTAAATTGGGGGATAGTCTGTGTTGGTACGTGTGAGAGAGATCCACCTTTCCAAGTTGTTGGGGTTCATCTCATACTTCTGAAGGTTTGAGGGTGCTGCCTGTTCCATACCCCCCCTACTCCTCATCTAGCCTTTTAGGGGTACAAACAATAGTAATTGGGGCCTAGTGTGGTTGTGTACGTGTGATATACATACACTTTTTTTGGATCATATTTTCTATTCCGCTATTTAATCAAAAACCTTTGGGGATCAGTTAAATTGGGGGATAGTCTGTGTTGGTACGTGTGAGAGAGATCCACCTTTCCAAGTTGTTGGGGTTCATCTCATACTTCTGAAGGTTTGAGGGTGCTGCCTGTTCCATACCCCCCCTACTCCTCATCTAGCCTTTTAGGGGTACAAACAATAGTAATTGGGGCCTAGTGTGGTTGTGTACGTGTGATATACATACACTTTTTTTGGATCATATTTTCTATTCCGCTATTTAATCAAAAACCTTTGGGGATCAGTTAAATTGGGGGATAGTCTGTGTTGGTACGTGTGAGAGAGATCCACCTTTCCAAGTTGTTGGGGTTCATCTCATACTTCTGAAGGTTTGAGGGTGCTGCCTGTTCCATACCCCCCCTACTCCTCATCTAGCCTTTTAGGGGTACAAACAATAGTAATTGGGGCCTAGTGTGGTTGTGTACGTGTGATATACATACACTTTTTTTGGATCATATTTTCTATTCCGCTATTTAATCAAAAACCTTTGGGGATCAGTTAAATTGGGGGATAGTCTGTGTTGGTACGTGTGAGAGAGATCCACCTTTCCAAGTTGTTGGGGTTCATCTCATACTTCTGAAGGTTTGAGGGTGCTGCCTGTTCCATACTCCCCCTACTCCTCATCTAGCCTTTTAGGGGTACAAACAATAGTAATTGGGGCCTAGTGTGGTTGTGTACGTGTGATATACATACACTTTTTTTGGATCATATTTTCTATTCCGCTATTTAATCAAAAACCTTTGGGGATCAGTTAAATTGGGGGATAGTCTGTGTTGGTACGTGTGAGAGAGATCCACCTTTCCAAGTTGTTGGGGTTCATCTCATACTTCTGAAGGTTTGAGGGTGCTGCCTGTTCCATACTCCCCCTACTCCTCATCTAGCCTTTTAGGGGTACAAACAATAGTAATTGGGGCCCAGTGTGGTTGTGTACGTGTGATATACATACACTTTTTTTGGATCATATTTTCTATTCCGCTATTTAATCAAAAACCTTTGGGGATCAGTTAAATTGGGGGATAGTCTGTGTTGGTACGTGTGAGAGAGATCCACCTTTCCAAGTTGTTGGGGTTCATCTCATACTTCTGAAGGTTTGAGGGTGCTGCCTGTTCCATACCCCCCCTACTCCTCATCTAGCCTTTTAGGGGTACAAACAATAGTAATTGGGGCCTAGTGTGGTTGTGTACGTGTGATATACATACACTTTTTTTGGATCATATTTTCTATTCCGCTATTTAATCAAAAACCTTTGGGGATCAGTTAAATTGGGGGATAGTCTGTGTTGGTACGTGTGAGAGAGATCCACCTTTCCAAGTTGTTGGGGTTCATCTCATACTTCTGAAGGTTTGAGGGTGCTGCCTGTTCCATACCCCCCTACTCCTCATCTAGCCTTTTAGGGGTACAAACAATAGTAATTGGGGCCTAGTGTGGTTGTGTACGTGTGATATACATACACTTTTTTTGGATCATATTTTCTATTCCGCTATTTAATCAAAAACCTTTGGGGATCAGTTAAATTGGGGGATAGTCTGTGTTGGTACGTGTGAGAGAGATCCACCTTTCCAAGTTGTTGGGGTTCATCTCATACTTCTGAAGGTTTGAGGGTGCTGCCTGTTCCATACTCCCCCTACTCCTCATCTAGCCTTTTAGGGGTACAAACAATAGTAATTGGGGCCTAGTGTGGTTGTGTACGTGTGATATACATACACTTTTTTTGGATCATATTTTCTATTCCGCTATTTAATCAAAAACCTTTGGGGATCAGTTAAATTGGGGGATAGTCTGTGTTGGTACGTGTGAGAGAGATCCACCTTTCCAAGTTGTTGGGGTTCATCTCATACTTCTGAAGGTTTGAGGGTGCTGCCTGTTCCATACTCCCCCTACTCCTAGCCTTTTAGGGGTACAAACAATAGTAATTGGGGCCTAGTGTGGTTGTGTACGTGTGATATACATACACTTTTTTTGGATCATATTTTCTATTCCGCTATTTAATCAAAAACCTTTGGGGATCAGTTAAATTGGGGGATAGTCTGTGTTGGTACGTGTGAGAGAGATCCACCTTTCCAAGTTGTTGGGGTTCATCTCATACTTCTGAAGGTTTGAGGGTGCTGCCTGTTCCATACTCCCCCTATTCCTAGCCTTTTAGGGGTACAAACAATAGTAATTGGGGCCTAGTGTGGTTGTGTACGTGTGATATACATACACTTTTTTTGGATCATATTTTCTATTCCGCTATTTAATCAAAAACCTTTGGGGATCAGTTAAATTGGGGGATAGTCTGTGTTGGTACGTGTGAGAGAGATCCACCTTTCCAAGTTGTTGGGGTTCATCTCATACTTCTGAAGGTTTGAGGGTGCTGCCTGTTCCATACTCCCCCTACTCCTCATCTAGCCTTTTAGGGGTACAAACAATAGTAATTGGGGCCCAGTGTGGTTGTGTACGTGTGATATACATACACTTTTTTTGGATCATATTTTCTATTCCGCTATTTAATCAAAAACCTTTGGGGATCAGTTAAATTGGGGGATAGTCTGTGTTGGTACGTGTGAGAGAGATCCACCTTTCCAAGTTGTTGGGGTTCATCTCATACTTCTGAAGGTTTGAGGGTGCTGCCTGTTCCATACCCCCCCTACTCCTCATCTAGCCTTTTAGGGGTACAAACAATAGTAATTGGGGCCTAGTGTGGTTGTGTACGTGTGATATACATACACTTTTTTTGGATCATATTTTCTATTCCGCTATTTAATCAAAAACCTTTGGGGATCAGTTAAATTGGGGGATAGTCTGTGTTGGTACGTGTGAGAGAGATCCACCTTTCCAAGTTGTTGGGGTTCATCTCATACTTCTGAAGGTTTGAGGGTGCTGCCTGTTCCATACCCCCCCTACTCCTCATCTAGCCTTTTAGGGGTACAAACAATAGTCATTGGGGCCTAGTGTGGTTGTGTACGTGTGATATACATACACTTTTTTTGGATCATATTTTCTATTCCGCTATTTAATCAAAAACCTTTGGGGATCAGTTAAATTGGGGGATAGTCTGTGTTGGTACGTGTGAGAGAGATCCACCTTTCCAAGTTGTTGGGGTTCATCTCATACTTCTGAAGGTTTGAGGGTGCTGCCTGTTCCATACCCCCCCTACTCCTCATCTAGCCTTTTAGGGGTACAAACAATAGTAATTGGGGCCTAGTGTGGTTGTGTACGTGTGATATACATACACTTTTTTTGGATCATATTTTCTATTCCGCTATTTAATCAAAAACCTTTGGGGATCAGTTAAATTGGGGGATAGTCTGTGTTGGTACGTGTGAGAGAGATCCACCTTTCCAAGTTGTTGGGGTTCATCTCATACTTCTGAAGGTTTGAGGGTGCTGCCTGTTCCATACTCCCCCTACTCCTCATCTAGCCTTTTAGGGGTACAAACAATAGTAATTGGGGCCTAGTGTGGTTGTGTACGTGTGATATACATACACTTTTTTTGGATCATATTTTCTATTCCGCTATTTAATCAAAAACCTTTGGGGATCAGTTAAATTGGGGGACAGTCTGTGTTGGTACGTGTGAGAGAGATCCACCTTTCCAAGTTTTTGGGGTTCATCTCATACTACTGAAGATTTGAGGGTGCTGCCTGTTCCATACTCCTCCTCCTACTGCTCAACCATCCTTTTAGGGGTACAAACAATAGTAGTTGGGGCCTAGTGTGGTGGTGTACGTGCGAGATACATACACTTTCTTTTTGATCATATTTTCTATTCCGCTATTCAATTAAAACCTTTGGGGATCAATTCAATTGCGAGATAGTGTGTGTCGGTACGTGTGAGATCCACCTTTCCAAGTTGTTGGGGTTCATCTCATACTTCTGAAGATTTGAGGGTGCTGCCTGTTCCATACTCCTGCTCCTACTGCTCAACCATCCTTTTAGGGGTACAAACAATAGTAATTGGGGCCTAGTGTGGTTGTGTACGTGCGAGATACATACACTTTTTTTGATCATATTTCCTATTCCGCTATTCAATAAAAACCTTTGAGGATCAATTGAATTGCGGGATAGTCTGTGTCGGTACGTGTGAGATCCACCTTTCCAAGTTTTTGGGGTTCATCTCATACTTCTGAAGATTTGAGGGTGCTGCCTGTTCCATACTCCTCCTCCTACTCCTCATCCATCCTTTTAGGGGTACAAACAATAGTAATTGGGGCCTAGTGTGGTTGTGTACGTGCGAGATACATACACTTTTTTTGATCATATTTCCTATTCCGCTATTCAATAAAAACCTTTGAGGATCAATTGAATTGCGGGATAGTCTGTGTCGGTACGTGTGAGATCCACCTTTCCAAGTTTTTGGGGTTCATCTCATACTTCTGAAGATTTGAGGGTGCTGCCTGTTCCATACTCCTCCTCCTACTCCTCATCCATCCTTTTAGGGGTACAAACAATAGTAATTGGGGCCTAGTGTGGTTGTGTACGTGCGAGATACATACACTTTTTTTGATCATATTTCCTATTCCGCTATTCAATAAAAACCTTTGAGGATCAATTGAATTGCGGGATAGTCTGTGTCGGTACGTGTGAGATCCACCTTTCCAAGTTTTTGGGGTTCATCTCATACTTCTGAAGATTTGAGGGTGCTGTCTGTTCCATACTCCTCCTACTCCTCATCCATCCTTTTAGGGGTAGAAACAATAGTAATTGGGGCCTAGTGTGGTTTTGTACGTGCGAGATACATACACTTTTTTGGATCATATTTCCTATTCCGCTATTCAATAAAAACCTTTCTAGGGCAAGATCTTAAATTACAGAAATATGAGGAGACCGTCAAATAAGGGCCGTGGCCTGGGTCGTGGTGCTGCTGGTAGAGCTCCTGTTGCAAGGAGAGGACGTGGTCGATCTGTGCCAGCTACACGCACAAGTGAAACACCTTCCTCAAGTGTGAGTAGGCGACAGAACCTGCATCAGTATTTGGTAGGGCATCAAACGCCCCTAGAAGTGATGAGGCCAGAACAAGTTGAGGCGATAGTAGATTGGTTTGCTGCTGACAGTGCCTCCAGTTCCTTCACATTGTCTCCCACCCAGTCTACTGCAGAAAGGTCAGAGTTGGCACCTGCAGCCAATGTCCAACCGTCTTTCACCTCACCCCCTTGCAAATCAGGCCAGCAGTCTGAGCCCCAAGCCATACAGCAGTCTCTTATTCTTTTTGAGGACTCTGTCAGCAGGGTTTCCCAGGGCCATCCACCTAGCCCTGCCCCAGAAGTGGAAGAGATTGAGTGCAGCGATGCCCAACCACTTATTTCTCAAGATGAGTACATGCAAGGATCATCGCAGCACGTCTCCGATGATGACGAAACGCAGGTGCCAACTTCTGCGGCGTTCAGCATTGTGGAGACCGACAAGGAGGGCAGGGGTGAAGACTGGGTGGAAGATGATGTGGAGGACGATGAGGTCCTCGACCCCACATGGAATGAACGTCATGCAGGTGACCTGAGTAGTTTGGAGGAAGAGGCGGTGGTCGCACAGAGCCACCAGCACAGCAGAAGAGGGAGCAGGGTGCAGAAGCGGAGCGGCCGTGCCCTAGACACTACGCCCGCTACTGCCCAACGCAGCAAGGGAACGAGCGCACCAAAGTCAGCTCAAAGGAGTTCTCTAGCGTGGAAGTTCTTTAGAAAATGTGCTGATGACAGGACACGAGTGGTTTGCACCCTGTGCAATCAGAGCTTGAAGCGAGGCATAAACCTTCTCAACCTGAGCACAACCTGCATGATCAGGCATCTAAGTGCCAAGCACGAGCTGCAGTGGAGTACACACCTTCAAAACCAAGAAACGTCTCTGGCTCATCCTGCTTCCTCTTCTGCTGCAGTCTCGGCCGCTCCAGCCACATCTGTAGTGATACCGGCACCTGCCACCCCGCAAACAGACGATCTGTCAGCAACACCACCACCTGGGTCACCAACAACCATCTCCACAATGTCCCGTGGAAGCGTTCAGCTTTCCATCTCCCAAACACTTGAGAGGAAGAGGAAGTACCCCCCTACCCACCCGCGATCCCTGGCCCTGAATGCCAGCATTTCAAAATTATTGGCCTTTGAAATGCTGTCATTCCGTCTGGTGGAGACGCACAGTTTTAAAAACCTTATGTCGGTGGCTGTCCCACAGTACGTCGTGCCCAGCCGCCACTACTTTTCCAGGCAAGCCATCCCTTCCCTGCACAACCAAGTGGGGGAAAATATCAGGTGTGCACTGCGCAACGCCATCTGTGCCAAGGTCCACCTAACTACGGATACGTGGACCAGTAAGCACGGTCAGGGGCGTTATATCTCCCTAACGGCACACTGGGTAAATGCAGTGGCGGATGGGCCTGAGGCGGATAGCAATTTGGCGCATGTCCTTCCACCACCGAGGATTGCAGGGCGCTTCAGTTTGCCTCCTGTTCCTAACTCCTCCTACTCCGCTTCCTCATCCTCTACCGCCTCCTCATCCGGACAGCGTAACACCTTCACCACCAACTTCAGCACGGCCAGGGGTAAACGACAGCAGGCAGTTTTACAACTTGCCTGTTTGGGGGACAAACCACACACCGCGCAGGAGTTGTGGAGGAGCATGGAACAGCAGACAAATGAGTGGTTGCTGCCAGCGAGCCTCAAGCCCGGCCTGGTGGTGTGCGATAACGGGCGAAATCTCATAGCAGCTCTGGGCCTAGCCGGTTTGACGCACATCCCTTGCCTGGTGCATGTGCTGAATTTGGTGGTGCAGAGGTTCCTTAAAAACTACCCCGATATGTCAGAGCTGCTGCAGAAAGTGCGGGCCGTTTGTGCGCACTTTCGGCGTTCTCACCCTGCTGCTGCTCGCCTGGCAGCGCTGCAGCGTAACTTCGGCCTTCCCGCTCACCGCCTCATATGTGACGTGCCCACAAGGTGGAACTCCACCTTGCACATGCTGGAAAGACTGTGCGAGCAGCAGCAGGCCATAGTGGAGTTTCAGCTGCAGCACGCACGCGTGAGTCGCTCTGCGGAACAGCACCACTTCACCACCAATAACTGGGCCTCCATGCGAGACCTGTGTGCCTCGTTGCGCTGTTTTTAGTACTCCACCAACATGGCCATTGTCAATGACGCCGTTCTCAGCTTAACTATCCCACTTCTATGCCTCCTTGAAAAAACAATTCGGGCGATGATGGAAGAGGATGTGGCACAGGATGAGGAGGAGGAGGAGGATGAAGAGGTAACATTTCCAAGGCTTTCAGGGCAGTCATTCGCAAGGGGCTCCGAGGGTGGGTTCCTGCACACGCAAACGCCAGGGACGCAATTGTCCAGCAGGGGCACAGTTCTGGAGGATGAGGAGGATGAGGAGGAGGAGGAGCTGGAGGAGGAGATGGAACCATGTTCACAGCAGGGTGGCACCCAGGCCAGCTCATGGCCATCACTGGTGCGTGGCTGGGGGGATACAGAGGACACGGACGATACACCTCCCACAGAGGACAGCCTTTCGTTGCCTCTGGGCAGCCTGGCACACATGAGCGATTACATGCTGCAGTGTCTCCACAACGACCGCCGAGTTGCCCACATTCTAACTTGTGCTGATTACTGGGTGGCCACGCTGCTGGATCCCCGTTACAAGGACAACGTACCGTCCTTAATTCACTCACTGGAGCGCGATCGCAAGATGCGCGAGTACAAGCGCACGCTGGTAGACGCCATGCTGCTGGCATTCCCATCTGACAGCGGGGCCACAGTGGAAGCACAAGGCAGAGGAGGAGGAGGAGGAGGTCGCCAACGCAACCAGGGCACCGCCAGCACCTCAGAAGGCAGGGTTAGCATGGCCGAAATGTGGAAAAGCTTTGTCAGCACGCCACAACAAACAGCAGCACCAGCAGCTCAGATGGAATGTCTTAGCAGGAGGCAGCATTTTACCAACATGGTGGAGCAGTATGTGTGCACACGCCTACATGTAGTGAATGACGGGTCTGCCCCCTTCAACTTCTGGGTCTCCAAATTGGGCACATGGCCTGAGCTTGCCCTTTACGCCTTGGAGGTGCTGGCGTGCCCTGCAGCCAGTGTATTATCTGAACGGGTATTTAGCACGGCTGGGGGCGTTATAACAGACAAGCGCAGCCGCCTGTCCAGAGACAATGTGGACAAGCTCACGTTCATTAAAATGAACCAGGCATGGATCCCACGGGACTTTTCCGTACCTTATGCAGAATAGCAATGGATACCGACCTTACCCACCCATTGTTCCATTTTTGCTCTTTCTCACTCTTTTGGGGTGTACCCTCATTTAAAATTTTTGAAAAGAAGCAGTGTTGGCTACCTCGTCCTCCTCCTCAGGGCCAGATTAATGTAGGGGCTATTGGAGCTGCAGCTCCAGGCCCCTACCTTTTATATAGGCCCCGGGTTGGCCATATTCACTGTTACCGCTCTTCTGTCACTTGTAAACACAGAAGTCTGGCTTCTATGCTCGCTTCCCCAGGCAGCACCCTCAGAACCTCCCCACACAGCGTGAAGGCCGGACAAGGAGGGACAGTTGGCGATGCATGGATGTGTTTATGGGCTTCAGAGACAGCATCCCATGTTGAATTAGGCATGCATGGCTGCACCCTTCCTCCTCTGGGTGCATGGCAAGGCACGGCCCTTAAGGCCCTTCAAAATCCTCAGCACCAAGCCCATGATGCTGTTAATCCGGCCCTGGTCCTCCTCCACCGCCGCTTCCACCTACACCGCCCATAGGTGTGCGCAGCCTATTGCATTAAGGTGTGCACCCCAAAGTTGAAATACACATGCATGTGTTTGCCAGCAGGGAGAGTAATGTATCGGGGCCATGTACCTGTAGGCAAGGAGAAATAGAGCAGAGCAGGTCCCAGGGAGATCTTTCCCATCTCCTCACTGGCAATGCTATGTGCCCTAGGTGATTAGGGTGTGCCCAGGCACACCCAGCACACCCTGTGCGCACGCCTATGTCACCGCCACATCCACCACCACCTCAACCTCCCTCCTACTCCATATGGGCCTCGTCCTTCAGAGATGAAGAAGAACATTGTTTTATTTTTCTGTTTTTTTTTGTTGTTTTAAGTTATTTCCCTATCCACATTTGTTTGCAGAGCACTTGCCATGCTCTTAATTACGTTTTGCTGCCATTTGCAGCACTCTAGCCCTTTCCTTTGGTGTTTTAGAGCCATTTTAGTGCCTTAAAGTTCGGGTCCCCATTGACTTCAATGGGGTTCGGTGTCCGGGAAAAGTTCGGTAAAAGTCCGGGACACGGACCCGGACTTTTTTTTAAAGTTCGGCCGAACCCGTCGAACACGGACATCTAGGTGTCCGCTCAACCCTACACTTAACACAATTATAGAAAACAAACTTCCTCTTCTAAAAGTACAACTATATTTTGAGACCAAAACAAAATATAAAAAAAAGCATACTGCCAAAACAAAAACAAAACCAAACAAAAATAACAAAATAATATAAAATCCAGTTTCAAGTATACATATACCCAATCTTGAAACACGTACATGTAATAGCATAAGTGATTGTCAATATGTTTACATATGCAGCTTTCAATGAAATAATACTTAGTGACCAAGATATGAAATATAATGGTACCTTTTGCTATATGGAGTAGGGAAAACATGAAATAGCTGTTATTATTGGGTAGCTACTATAACAAGGAGTGAACTGCTTGGAACAAAGTCGTGTTTTCTTATATTAGGACTAAATATCTCTTGCAATATTCCCCAGAAAGATGGGGGATAACAGATGGTTAGTTGCTGTATCTTAATAGCAGTCATTGTTACACTTTGTTCACAGAAAAAATTAAAGAATCATTAAGATTTTTCCATTAATGTTTTCTGTCTCCTAGCAAGCATTTCTTTTTCATTGTAAATTATGTTATCTCCCTAACAAACTGACAGTTGCAAACAAACCATGCAATGATTTACTAGCAAGTTTAGAAGCATACATATTAGAAAAGAAGATTGGAAAGTGTATAGATTACATTTTTGTCATTATACACAACAGAAATAAAACCTATAAAATGTTTGGAGCAATGGGCAATCAACAGAATATAACAAAGTTACACTTTAATATGCTTTTCACCAAACTAGCTATTTACATCTAAATATATTGTTATCCTGAGCTGTCTGTGAAGCAGATGTACATGATGCTCAGAGAATCCCAATTGGCTGATCTAGCCAATGAATTTCAAGATTACTATCTTTCCCTATAATTTCTACAGAATGACTCTTCCGTTTTAAAACCTTATACCCAGCTTATCATCAACTTTTTACGCACTGCCAACCTCCCTTCTTTAAGTCCAGATCAGCTAGCAAACCTCTCTCAACTGCTCACAATAGCTGAGCTTTACCTCATTTCCGAGTCCCTACCACTACATAGATGTCAGGGTCAGGATGGCTTTTTCAATGAATATCATAAAAAATGTAAAGATCCTTTATCCCCTCATTTGGTAGCTATTTACAATTTTGCTGTGTCCTCTGGCTCTTTCCCCACGGAGATGTTACAAGCCATTATATTTGCTAACCCAAAGACCCCACTCAAACCATTAGCTACAGACTAATATCATTGTTAAAAACAGATATAAACATTTTGCTAAAGTTCTAGCACTTAGACTATTACCAATTTTGCCATACCTTATTTGGACTGACCAAGTAGAGTCAATGCCACGGAAAGAGTAATCTTATTAGAACTATGAGCTCCAAAAAATGCCTTCTCTGATCCTATCACTGGATACAGAGAGGGTGTTTAAAAAGGGCTCATTGGGAAGTTTTAAAAGTTGCCCTGCAAACATTTGGCTTTAATGGATGGTTCTTTTACTCCCAGTCAACCGGTAGAGTACTCATCTCAGGATTTCTCTCAGGCGCTTTACAAATTACTAATGACACTGGGCAGGATGCCCTCTATCGCCATAATCTTTGTTCTAATTATGGAACCACTTGCTGAGAGCATTAGAAACAATCCCCAAATTTCTGGTATAAAGTTCCCGGACACATAACATAAGATCAGCTTGTTCACGGAAGAGTTGATTCTTATGGTTTTCAAACCGCTAACCTCTCTCCAACTACACTTAAATCCCACCTTTAGAGTAATTTTTCCTTTGTATGGCCACCTTGTTCAATTGAAAATCTAGACATCGTTATCAGCCTCCACAAGCTATTTGAGCCTAATTATCAAACTTTCCTCTCATTCCTCCTGCTTACTCTAAAACAACATCAAATTAACTCTCTGTAGCAGTGAGAATAGCAGCATTTCCTATCCCTACTTATTTTACATCCGTCCAACTTCTTTTCTCACTATATATACAGTATATGGAACAAAAAACATCCTAGATTTACTGTTCATATCTTGACCAAACACATGTCCAATGAGAGTTTGGGGATTACTAATGCTCTCTTATACTACAAAGCTACAGTGTGAGACCACATTCAATATTGATATAATCCTGATCTAAACAAGCTTTGATTGATAATGGAATCAAACCTATTCAAAGACAAAAATTCTAACTAACCCTCTTGGTGCTTAGCTTTAGACTCAAGATCACTAAAACAGAATACCCGGTGATTGCAATCTTTCCAAAGTCTGGGCTGAAAGTTCCCACCTTAATCATCAATCTTTACCCCTCCATAGTCTCTCACTTCCTACTGATATTCTTAATCAGATCATTCTCAATTTAAGCCTTCATCACTGGAAATCCAAAGTTAATATTTTGATTAGCGACTTTGCATCAGATAATCTGAAACCATTTACAGTAACTCCTTATGTGAAGAATTCAACCTCTGTATACTTCTCTTCTTTATGTATCCATCACTTCCTTCACACATATCATCTTTCCACACACAGAGACATGTCCACTCTGATATATAGGCTTTTTAATAATATAACCAAGTACTTGAAAGCTATTACACTTTTTTACAACCTAGTATACACAAAAGACATATTCTCCAAAACAGTCACTATGCCAAAATGGGAAATTGAACTAAACAGTCTTTGTTGCGACCACTCCGTGGAGTTCGGACACCATTCGCCGGGCCTCTTTATATCCTTCTGCATATATCAGATGCATAAACACTTTTTTGGATGTAACTGGATGTAATTATGATTGTGTTTAGCATCTTATGCATCGGATCTAAAGCTGCCTGGAACTCCTGTGGACACGCACTCACTCTTTTCAGAGATCATTGGTTTTTAATATTGTTTAACTCCTGATGAAGACTCTCCATTATCTGAAATGTGTTGAGGTTCAAGATAACCTTGTATAAAGGAATCCAGATATGATATGTACCCATGATATATTAAATGAATGTTTTATACTGGTATTTAATAAAGAAACAGCTTTTATTCATTTTGTACAGTTCTGGGTGTCTATTCAAAGTCCCATTCCATGTTTTTGTACTGGGAATTGCTTTAGTGATGAGACATCCAGATACATAACCTGGGTTGGTGAGTAAAATGCAAGTTTAATGAACTAAACATTTTTTTTTACTGACTCCTCATGGAAAAGAGTAATCTCTTCTACATATTTAGCCTCCTATTGCTCCAATTACTGGTAATTATATGAAAAAGTATTTCACCGCTGGTACTCACACACCACCTTTGACAACGTCATCTGTGACAAAACGCATCGGGTCACGACGTGCTGACGTCTCCCCCCTAGCATCCAGGAAGTTACGGGCGAGTTGAGCCAACCAGCCGGCGGCTTCGTCATCTCTCTGAGAGCACGTTTATCTTGCTTGTTTGTAAGTGCATTTTTATTTATAATAAAATTTATATGTTGGATTTTATGCTATGGCGCCTTTCTCTATTTCATATTGCTGATACATGCTCGAGCCTGTTATCATCTTGAGTCTTTACCCGGAACCATCTGAGGCTCACCTACCCCGATTGGGAGGTTACATCTGCTGTACCTGGATACATGTGTAATTCCAGTTTGGATCTGGAAAGGAGCATCTATATTGGTGGTTTACATCACAGGCCCCTGTTTGTTGGCACTACCTTGGCATACCCTGATGTCACATTTCTATAAGCAGTGCTTATTTAACTTCTGGTAAGAAGTACCCACACATGTTTGATACCCCCTGATGTTTTTATGCTATTATTGGTGAAGGTGTTACACTTCCAATTGTGAGTGCACTTCTTTCTTTCACCTACCTCTTTTTTGTTTGGTTTTACGCTATGGCGTTTATGTTTTTATTTCATGAATCTCAATGTATCATGGTCCCCTGAGAGTCTTTATTGCAACTTCGTCACTAGAGGATTCCAGGCTTTCATCCTCATTGGGACACCTTGATTTTTATTGGCACCATTATTACAGCTTTCTGGTAAGCACATTACTATAGGGATTCCAGTGTGGACATCTTTATTCATCTGAATTTTGTCACTACTATATGGACATTTATATGGACACTCAATTTAGTTCATTTGTCACACATTTTTAGCGCAACTTATTTTATTTACTCACACACATGTGCAAAAATACAGGCTCACTCCACCATATCTTCCTACAGTAGAGATCTTTACAATCATACAATTAATTTCACCCACCAGAAATTTACTAAACTCTGGTCTGTCTGGCAATCTCACCCAAATTGTGAAGTCAAGGTATGTATGTGAGCTGCTAAGAAGTCTAGTCCTGTGTTTGCTGCTGTGAGTGCAGGCTGGAAAGGAGCCCGCCCATGCTCCAAACTATGACAGATAAGAGCTGATGATCCCACGAGCTGCACATTAGAACAAGACCAGTTGTGTGTAGACAAGTGGCAGTCTCAGCCTGGGCCCCCGCCAGGCCACGCTTCAAACGCATTTGCGGGATGGCCTGGCAGGGGTCCAGGCTGAGACTGCCATTTGTCTACATACAACAGGTCTTGTTCTAATGTGTGGGCCCCAGGATCTTAAGCTCTATACTCACCCAAATTGCTCAATAAAAGGTTGATGGCATGCATATACCTCTTGTATTTTCCAGGTTTCCTATAACTGTATTTTATTGTTTTTTTTTTTGCCTAATTGATTTTTTTTATATTTATTGCTTATCATTTACTGCTTATCGTATCTGACTGGTCTTTTTCTTCTCCCTATCCACTCACACCTTGCCTTTCCAGTTCAACTCCTCTTCCTTCCTTCCCATCCCTCCCTATTCCCTTCTCTCAATGACATGTATCACTGCTCTTTAAGGTGATGACAGCTGTATGGCTTTATTTGTCCTGCCACTGTCATTTTAACTTTCTCACCCTTGAAACTGTATATTGCATCTTTATGAGTGCTGATGTTTTTATAACAGTGGTTTACATATTGTTGGTTCTTTTTTTTTTTTTTTTGTCTCTCAAACCTAATAAAGAACTATTGAAACTAAGTAGGCAGAGTAAAGTGTTAACACAAAGGTTCACAAGTAGTCTTTGCTTATTGGGGTAATTTACTAAATGCAAACAGGCTGACTACTTTGCAAGGGAATTTGATCCAGAGCTTAGTGAATGTGGTGAAGTTGCACTTTGCAAATACCTAATAATGTGCAAGGAAATAAAAAAAAAAAATTTTGCTTGCACGTGATTGGGTGATGAAAGTAAACTGAGCTTTACCTCATTCACTAAGTTCTGCTGAAAATTCCCTCGCAAGGTGCAACTTCCTTTGCAAAGTGAACAGCCCATTTGCCTTTAGTAAATCAACCCCATTGTGTAGGCTATATCTTCCCTAGGCTTCAAATATCTTCTACGTCATCAATTTTGTGTTTTGGGGTAGGGTGTACAATATCTATATTGATTAGTATTAATTTGCAACATCTTCCTTATATAGAATTCAGAAAAAGGAATCCAGTAAAAATTAAAAAAAAAAAAAAAAAAAAAAAAAAAAAACATCCCTTTGTGTGTGTAAACAGTGTTATTTTTTTCTTTATTTTGTTTTTGGAGCATGCTGCAGCTAAATATATGTATTTTGAAAAATAACCTGATAGTAAAAGCATACACATTACACACATTATTTACATCCCCTATAAAAATGTAGCCACACAACAAATGTTACAAAAAGTAAACTTTTGTGTCATGTAATGTAGTTGTTTGGCAATTACACAGTTTTTAGTAGTATAATCATATTCTTGACATGTTTTTAGTTTATAGAATATTTCATCTTTCTCACAGAAAGGTGTTTAATTAAAACATCCATCACCTAAAATAATCACAAGGTAGTTCAAGGAATGTAGTCAAATAGCATCAGATACTAACAAAGCCTAAGTAATATTGTTCAAGGTGAAAATTACATTGCAGTGACCCAGCAAACCCTTTATTAATTGCAAGGTTTTACAGTTTGAGTATAGTACTTTCAAGTATAAAAAATAAATAAATAAATACATTTTATACCTAGTCCTTTGTCTTGTAAAATCAGTCAACTTTATCTTCTAAAATAAATTAGTATATTACAAATGCTGTTTGAATGTTAAATATAAATATAACATTTGGCATTCAATTTGGTTTAGCCACATGCTGTTCTGTCATTCATCCTCTTTGGGACACATTTCCTTCAGTTCACAAACTTTATCAAAATCTTTAAAAGTAAAGAGACACCACAGGGGAAAGGGGATAGGGTACCACAAGAAGGAAGAAGGTCTTCAACATGACACTGCCCCATAAAATTTCACCTTTTGTACGTGCTGGTAAGATTGGCTCAGCTGCGGAAGCCAGAAGCTACAGTGGGCATTGAACAGGTTTTGTTGAGAAGTTTAATTTACAATGATGTCTGTGGCTGCAACAGCCTACTATACTTGAAGTCTGGGTCACCACTTTAACCAGTTGCCACTGCCTGCC
Source organism: Pelophylax lessonae (assembly GCF_965119305.1). Lineage (NCBI taxonomy): Eukaryota > Metazoa > Chordata > Amphibia > Anura > Ranidae > Pelophylax > Pelophylax lessonae. The sequence continues at coordinate 184,651,284 of NC_138771.1, read as the reverse complement.
GCAGTTTTACTGTGGCAAGGTGGCTCGGGTACGCGAATCGACGTAACTGTACGTCGGTCGCAGGCGGGGGTAGGGGGAGCGCGCGTGCCCACCATCCCTGTGATGATCTGATTCGGTTCAGAACCAGTCAGTCATCAGGTCCAGGCCAATGATTTATGGCTTGGACCTGGTGATTGGTTCTGACCAATGGCAGAACCTCCTGTGCTTGTGTAGTGTAAACACAGGCACAGAAAATTATGTAATCTAGTCTCCTGGAGCCCTTTTCGGTTCCAGCATGAGAGGAGAAAGCATCAGCATTGTAGGTACACAAGCACTACACTGACATCAGTACACATAGGCACATATTTAACCCCCCAGCTAACCCTTTCACTCCCTGTCACAGTGTCACTATATACATATAATTTACCGATCACAGTATTAGTGTCACTGGTGATGCCGGTTAGTGTGAGCAGCAGTTAGTAGTAGTTAGTGTCTGTCCCAGATAGGTTTAGGGTACCTGCCATATATACCCCAATAAAGATTTAACCCCTGATTACCCCTAGTAAACCCTTTCACTGCACTGTCACTGTATTAGTCACAGGTGATGTCAGTTAGCATTTACATTAGTTAGCGTCAATCCAGGATAGTGTCAGATTGCCTGCCACATATTTAGTAATACATTTTAACCCTTTGATTGTAAGTGACACACACTAAACACCTCAATTACTAGTATAGTGTCTGAACGGAACAATATCTTTGATCAGATCAGAACTATACTAGTGTCCCCAATAGTATAGTATAAACAGGTGGGGGGTACTGCGCTTCTGGGTTGATAATGTATATACTGTGCTTAGTGTAAATGCCTGTCACAATAAAAAGAAGGGAACTATACCATGTGTGGGTGGAATAAATAAGATAAATCCATACTCATAATAAAAAAATCACAGTGCTAAAATATTGATGCAACACTCTAAAATATATAAATATATAAATACCACTTAATGTGCAGATAATGCTCTAGTGACAAATAAAGTGCTCAGGTGCATACAAATAAATAAAGTTAAAGTGTCCTCTGTGCTCCACAAAAATACAACAGTCTGGGTGAGATACAGTCCAAATGGTTAAGGTAAGTGTTCAAGTGGGGGAAATTATCCACAGGTGCTGCTCCTTCACCTAACACCATGCTTAAGGTAGTGGGGTGCTTCTCCTTATCCCCTCTAAGTGTTCTAGCCGCTCACCTTAAGGTCTAAGGGTAAAAGCCTTATCAATAATCCAGGGGGCTCCTCTCCAATCCTATATCGTGCTCCACTAGGGTCAGATATCTGGGCTGCTGCGGGTGGGTTGGCTCCCTCTCCCTCTCCAGGCTCCCAGCGGTCACAGTGGATCTCAAAACAAAGGCTCAAGATAGTGCAAGTATGTCATGGATAACGGGGTGCTTTATTAAAATAAGGTTAAAACCACTCACATTTGTTGAGTAAAATAAGCGCAAAGAATAGCATCAGAGTGGAATTGCAGTCCTCACTTCCGCAATGTGCGTCACTTCCGGTCCGAACGTCCCTACACGTTACACCACTTCCGCGTCACGTGGCTTCTGAACCCCTGAAGAAGCCACGTGACGTGGAAGTGGCGTAACGCGTAGGGACGTTCGGACTGGAAGTGACGCACATTGCGGAAGTGAGGACTGCGATCCCACTCCGATGCTATTCTTTGCGCTTATTTTACTCAACAAATGTGAGTGGTTTTAACCTTATTTTAATAAAGCACCCCGTTATCCATGACATACTTGCACTATCTTGAGCCTTTGTTTTGAGATCCACTGTGACCGCTGGGAGCCTGGAGAGGGAGAGGGAGCCAACCCACCCGCAGCAGCCCAGATATCTGACTGTAGTGGAGCACGATATAGGATTGGAGAGGAGCCCCCTGGATTATTGATAAGGCTTTTACCCTTAGACCTTAAGGTGAGCGGCTAGAACACTTAGAGGGGATAAGGAGAAGCACCCCACTACCTTAAGCACAGTGTTAGGTGAAGGAGCAGCACCTGTGGATAATTTCCCCCACTTGAACACTTACCTTAACCATTTGGACTGTATCTCACCCAGACTGTTGTATTTTTGTGGAGCACAGAGGACACTTTAACTTTATTTATTTGTATGCACCTGAGCACTTTATTTGTCACTAAAAGCATTATCAGCACATTAAGTGGTATTTATATATTTATATATTTTAGAGTGTTGCATCAATATTTTAGCACTGTGATTTTTTTATTATGAGTATGGATTTATCTTATTTATTTCACCCACACATGGTATAGTTCCCTTCTTTTTATTGTGACAGGCATTTACACTAAGCACAGTATATACATTATCAACCCAGAAGCGCAGTACCCCCCACCTGTTTATGATTTTGACACTGTATGGTTATCAGTCCTGGTACTAGCAGCATCTGGGACCTTCTTCACCCCTTTTAATCGTTCTCTCTAGACAGCGCAGGACTCACCACACCACTCCCTTAATAGTATAGTATAGTGTTCCCAAAATGCAGTGTTAGCAGGATCAGCCCTGACATCTGCCTGCATCTGCGTTTAGCCCCTCCGCCCAGCCCCCAAGAAGTGCAGTATCAGCAGATTACTGTCACTTCCAATACACAGCACACAAAACTGCAGCATTAGCAGAGTCAGGAATGATCTGTGCTAGTGCTAGCAGCTATATTTTTTGGAAGCGGTTCAAACAGTCCTTGACAGCCAGGTGCTTTTTTACTTTTGGAAAAAGGGTCATTTGGGAGAGGGGGGGGTTGTGCTGTCTTGGCATTTCCTGGCCCCGAAACTGTGATACACTTTCATAATAACAGAAAACAAAAAAATTGTGTTTGCAAAAGTTTGGGCACCCTGCAGAGTTAATATCTTGTACTGCCCCCTTTGGCAAGTATCACATCTTGTAAACGATTTTCGTAGCCAGCCAAGAGTCTTTCAATTTTTGTTTGAGGTATCTTTGCCCATTCTTTCTTACAAAAGTCTCCATAGATTTTCAATTATGTTGAGGTCAGGAGATTGTGAAGGCAATGGCAAAACCTTCAGTTTACGCATCTTGATGTAATTCCCCGTGGATTTCGAGGTGTGTTTAGGATCATTATCCATTTGTAGAAGCCATCCTCTCTTTAACTTCAGATTTTTCACAGATGGCATCAAGTTACCATCAAAAATTGCTGAAATTTTATTGAATCCATTTTTCCTTCTACTCGAGAGATGTTCCCTGTGCCACTGGCTGCAATACAACCCCAAAGCATGATTGATCCACCCCCATGCTTAACAGTTGGACAGAGGTTCTTTTCATTAAATTCTGTGCCCCTTCTTCTCCAAACGTACCTTTGCTCATTCTGGCCAAAAAGTTCAATTTTAACCTCATCGGTACACAGAACTTGTTTCCAAAATGCATCACACTTGTCTATATGTTCATTTGCAAAGTTCAAACGCTGATTTTTGTGGTGAGGACGTAGAAGAGATTTTCTTCTGATGACTCTTCCATGAAGACCATATTTGTACAAGTATTTCTTTATAGTGGAATAGTGTACCACAACTCCAGTGTCTGCCAGATCTTTATGGAGGGATCGTGCAGTCAAACGTGGGTTTTGAATTGTTTTTCTCACAATCCTGCGAGCTGTTCTGTCTGATATTTTTCTTGGTCTTCCAGATCTTGCTTTAATTTCCACTGTTCCTGATGACTGCCATTTCTTAATGACATTCCGAACAGAGGATATTGACATCTGAAAACGCTTTGCTATCTTCTTACAGCCTTCTCCAGCTTTGTGAGCGTCAACTATTTTCAGTTTCAGTTTTCTAGACAACTGCTTAGAAGATCCCATGGTGCTGATTGTTGGGGCAAGGTCAGATGAGTCTGGGCATTTAAAACCTTTGAGATTGACATCACCTGGTCTTCTCAGACGATGATTGAGAACAATCCATGACACTGGCAGGTCTCAGCCTTGCAAAGGGGGCAGTGCATGCTATAAATTCTGCAGGGTGCCCAAGCTTTTGCAGACACCATTTTTTTGTTTTCTGTAATTTTGAAAGTGTCAATGATGGAAATAAAATCTAACTTTTGTTGACATATTATAAGAATGTCTAATCTGTAATTTGATGCCTTTTGGAGATTTTTTCCATCTTTCCTTGGCTTCTTTATGCACATTAATACAAATTTTTACCTGGGGTGCCCAAACATTCAATCCCCACTGTAGGTAGTGAGGAGTGAAATCAACAATTTATGCCCTTGGAAAGCCTGAAGGCGGTGATTGTATTTTGGGGTCTTGTACAGGGCTTGACTACCAAAAAGTCTCACACATGTGGTATCTCAGTACTCAGGAGAAGCAGTAAAATGTATTTTGGGGTATCATTTCACATATGCCAAAGGCATGTGTGAGCAATATATCATTTAAGTGACAACTTTGTGTAAAAAAAATGTTTGGCATTTTCCCAAAACTTGTTGAAAATGTAAAATACTCCATGGACTCAACATGCCCCTCAACATATAGGTTAGGGTGTCTACTTTCTGAAAAGGGTTAATATTGGGGGGGGGGGGGTTGTGCTATCTTGGAACTGTGATAGGTAGTAAGGAGTGACATTACCAAATTACGCCCTTGAAAAGCCTGAGAGGTGATCAAATACCACCAAAAGAAAGCTCTATTTGTGGGAAAAAAGGACATACATTTAATTTGGGTACAGCATTGCATGACTGCACAATTACCAGTTAAAGTCATGCAGTGCCAAATTGCAAAAAATTGCCTGGTCATTAAGGGGGTAAAACCTTCCAGTCCTTAAGTGGTTAAAACATGTTCAGCCAGTCAGACATGTACCTTTGGAGAACTTCCTATACCACATACTACAAAAGATAAGCTGGAGCACTTGACCAGATTCCTTTTGGTTCGGGTCCCCTTCTGTTTTTTTGCCTTTGTACATGTAACATGTACATTCCAGATGGCAACTTTATGCACCAAAGTTAATTTTAAATAGGACTTTCACTTTCAGGCAAAATGTCTCCCTGCGTCTATAGCCATTCCACCTACTTGCTTCTGGATCCAGCCCGCGGTGGTGTTCAGGGCAGCGTGGTTTATACCTTTGCTCTGTTTGCTATTGCAGATGTCTCTGGCTCCTCTTGTAAGTATCAGACCTATTAGTCCGAAGAATATTGTTTTTTGGTCAGTCGGGAGTTTTTTCCCCTGACCCCCATGCTCATTGTTGGTTTTTGAGCATAGTTTTGTTTAATGTTTTGTTTAAGTTTGTTATGTTTTATAGTTTTGGAAGATCTAACTCAACAGTTTAATTTCAATGTATGATATTCACAAAATTTACAATATGCAGCCATCCTAAAAAATATGGCTACATGGGTCTGGCTATACTCCACTTTGATGTTTTATCCTGTGCTTTAAAATATATTATAATAAAAAAGAGGACACAGACACAGAAGAGGCATATTTATTTTTTTAGTTTGCACATTTTACCTTTAACTTATTGTATCCCTATAACCAATCTTCTTTTTTGACGCTTTATCATGGCACTTAAAATATTAACCCATAATGTACAAGGTTTTAACCTTCCTCAGAAGCGCAAGAAGGTGTTTCGCCAATATAAGATCCCTGGAGCGGTAATCCCCTTGTTACAAGAGACTCACTTTTCCATTTGTAACCATCCTCAACTTTTTAAAAAAAACATTTAAATCATTTTACTGCACAACCCATTCTACTAAATCCTGTGGAGTAGCTATATTCATACGTAACTTATGAATATTTGATGTTCTTCATGTTCATAAGGAACCTAACAGTAGATTTATCATACTTCAAGGCACCATATAAGTTCGCTCTGTTACCATTGCCTCTGTATATGCCCCAAATGATGCACAAGCATATATATTTTTTAAGCACTCCTTTGAAACATTGGATGGATATCTCTCTCCACATTTAATAGTGGGGGGCGATTTCAATCTTACGGCTCACCCTACCCTTGATAGAATCAGAGTTACTCCAAAGCCTTTCCTAAGTCAGTAGTTAGCTCTTTAAACTCACTGCAACTAATTGATATCTGGTAAGGCACAATATAGGTTCCAGATTATATACAGTACCTTCTATTCTAACCTACATGACAGTGATGCCCACCAGGATTATATTTTTTGCACCCCAATCGTCCTAGCCAACTCGTCAGCCACAGAAATCCATGTTTGCTCTTGGTCTGACCATAATATGGTGGCCTTCTCTACATCACTAATCAACCTTGAACCTACGACCCACACATGGAGACCCAATGATTCTTTGCTTACGGACCCCACAGTTATTCAGTCTCTTTCAAAACATATGGACACATACTTTACAGAGAATTCACTTCCAGAAACATCCCCCTCTACATTATGGAGTGCCCATTAGGCGGTAATGTGAGGCCATCTTATTAATATCAAATAAGCACAAAGCTAAACTTGCAGATTTACGATCCCTCACAAAGACATTAGATCGCTTATATAATTGCTACAGTCAATCCCCTTCTCCAGAACTCCTTCAACAAATTAACTCCACAAAACATGCTTTAAACCTGATATTATCTGATAACACTGAAAATTTTTTGCGATGGTCTAGGGCAAAATGTTTCCTATTCAGTAACTGCTTCTACTATGTCCGCAAGAAGACTCAACCATACAGTAAAACCACCTCATGTGTACAAATTATGAAACTCTGCCGGTACCCTGGTTTCACATCCCAATGACATTCTAGATATATGTTTGTTGACTACTATAAGAAATTGTTTTCAGAACCACATATGATTTCTGACTTTGCCTCTTTGACCTGGTTTGGCAACCTTGCCCTGCCCACTCTGTCCGGCCAGCAACTAGAAACTTTGAATGCTCCTTGCACTGCCACAGAAATTGCAGCTATCATTAAATCTTTTAAGTCATCTACAGATGGCCCAGATGGTAACACCACCTCTTATTACAAAAAAATTAATCTACACTAACTCCAAAACTGGCCACACTTTATAACCATATTTTAAAAGGTAAAAATTTTCCCCCCTAAAAAGCTTTTAGTCAACATGTCTCTGATTGCTGAGGAAGTCAACGCCTGTGGTTGGGCTTCGACGTCACGCGTATAGGGGACAGAGCCTGTGTGCTGGAAGCTGCCTCTTCCTAGATACCGTTTATGCTGATTGCTATGTGCTTTGGAAGCGCCACCTTTGTGAGTACCATTCCTTTTACTCAATAAAGCGGTTTACTGCAACCATACAGAGAGCACTAGATCTCTTCCTTTGTTCCCCTTTTATGTCTATTGGTGAGAATCCCTCTGAAGGTGATAGGCTATCCATATCCTTTACTATCTGAAGGTCCCTGTGTATATATAACACTGTGATTGACCCAGCAGTGGGTCTATAGTGGAGGTGAGAGACCAATTCACCTGGTGGTGGGATTGCACTAATCACGAAAGCACTAATTAAGTTTTGCACAAGATTATTTTGGACACGTGGATTCACTGTTTATTTGATTGATTATATGGACATTGGAATATGTATGGACACTGATTTTGAGTTTTATTACACTATGTGTGCACATGACTGGCGCAACACTACTTTTTGGTTTATAAATGTAGGAAACAAGTAAAATCAAAATCAATACATTCCCAACAGCGGATCAGCAGATGCAAAACTGTACTAAAAGCCAGAATCCAGAGGGTTGCTCAAAGGGTCACTGGGAGTGTATTTCCTTAAGCCTGCACTGTAATTTACTCTGTTTCCTGTACCACTAATCATATTTAAACCTCCGAAGAATTTTGGATCATACTGATGGGAGAGAAATGTCTTGGAACTTAGATGTTTTATAATAATAATGGGTAACTTTTAGGTGAAAGAGCAGTGCCAGTAGTTGGAAATAGATCCTCCACTAGCACAGTTTTTTGGATCACTGGATTACTGACAAAGGGACTGAACATGAATTGTGAATTATAGCAATGCCTGAAAGAAAAAGAAATATAGAGCAATCACTTTTATTCAGCAATAGCCCAAATTAATTTTGAAAGCTTTATAATCAACTTTTAAAGAAACAAAAAAGATTTTAATTCTCCCCCATCATTTTCCTTTTTAGAGTTTATTTTCTATTCTGTATTTCTAATATAAATCCTAAATTTGACACAGCAGCTATCATCAATAATAGCAATTAAAATATATAACATTTACCCAATTATGCTATTTCATATAGGTGAATGTAACAGTTACTTCCTAAATGTCATGCATACCTATACAGCAATGCAGACAATAATTTATTTTAGTAGCTTGTACATAAGCTAGCCAGTATTTAAAACGAAACACTATGCATGTTACTATACTTAATATTAAAAGACCACAATGCCTATTTTTCATAAAACAGGTGATCTAATAATGAGCCTGTCATTTTCGCATTAACATGTCAACATAAACTTGTACTTTCTTAATCACATTAGGCACAAACGTTTTTTTACTCTAACAATGGCAGCTGACACTAATTCCTGAAACTACCATTTGACTTTGTCAGCCACAATTTCTTAGCAAAGCAATCATTTTAACATGTGTTGTTTTTAATGACATCTGATAAGAATAATATGTATTGTGATTACATGTGGGGTTCCAAATTTACTCAATTTTCACACTCGCCTGTTCCATGCTCCAGGGCCAGATCTTGCCCTCGTGTGTTTCCACTGCCACCAGAGCCAATCCTAAAGGGCTAGTGTACAGGTTGCTTGATAGGTTGGTAATTGCAAGTGAATGAGAGATTTGTTTGACTAGCATAGGTAGGGTGGCCTTCTTTTTTCCTTTACTCAGCAAGATCTGTTTATTACTAAGCTTTCGTACCAAAGTCTCAACAATCTACTGCTTCTTTGTATGTTAATTTCCTTGGAGATGGTTTACTGGTGACACCAGCGATGTCTGACACACTACAACGATAGTGGGGATTGTTATGAATAAGAATTCCTCTTACTGATGTTTTAGGGTCATGATATACACTATATTACTAAAAGTATTGGGACGTCTGCCTTTTCATGCATATGAACTTTAATGGCATCCCAGTCTTCATCCATAGAGTTCAATATTGAGTTGGCCCACCCTTTGCAGCTATAACAGATTCAAATCTTCTGGGAAGGCTGTCCACAAGGTTTATGAATGTGTCTATGGGAATACCACCATCACCACAAAAATCAAGCACTAATCTGCACGCTATTCCCCTAATCATATATTGCCTTTGCAAGCCAAAATTCTCACAAAGCCCTTTCCCTAAATTTTGTATGTATATTAGGGGCATTACTCATGACGCCATTCTGAAGTAATGTGTAGGGCAGAGCCTATTGATTCCGAAGAATGAGAAACCTTACAGACTGCATGATACTTCTCTGAGCAGTGTTTGGTCTTTCAGTGGCGGTGGTGGGAAGGCATGAGAGTGAGCACAGTAGCAGTTTTTCTTGTTTCTAAATATACATGTGAGTGAATATGCATTTGCTTTTTAATAAAAATCAGAGAACACTATGAATTGTCCTTTTTTATTGAGATTAAGATCTGGATAACTCCTAGGGAATTACATCCTGATTATGCACCTCCATCAATTGGACTTATCTGGTTGACCTGTGTATGGGCTGTTTCATGTGATTTTGAACTTTGTAGTGAGGGTCAGGTAGCCAGGTAGGAGCACACCTTTGGGGGACCTGGTGGAGAATTGCACTTTATTACAGCATGCTTTTGCACTTTCAACACTGGTTCATGGTTTAATTGTGTTTCTATGGACTTCGAATACATCTTTTTCATGGACTTGAGCACATTTGTCATTCAATTTACATTATGCATTTAATATTTTTAGTTCTCAGTTGTTGTGGTCGGTGACTATTTAAGTTTGATTTGCAAGAATTACACATTTATTTGATAATAATGATCAGGTGGGGAGATTTACTAAAACTGGTGCACACAGAATCTATTGCAGCTGCGCATAGTAAATAATCAGTTTCTAACTTCAGCTTGTTTAACCTTCTTAGCGGTATTCCCGAGCGTGTCTCGGGGTTAAATTTCAGAGCCAAAAGCGGTTACCCCGAGCCACACTCGGGGTACCGCTAGAAGCATCGCTGGATCCTGTAAGCAGGGTTACTTACCTTGTCACCGGGATCCAGCGATGTGTCCCGGCGGTGTATAGCGGCGGTTCTTCCTCCCGATCGTCTCCGTGCCCCGGCTTCCATCTCCTGCGACGTGACGTTTGCAGGGGGGTGGAACCGGCGGCAAATTCAAATGTAAAACACACCAAACACACTGATACTATTCAAAATAAAAAAAATCACATTAGATTGCCCCCCAGTGCCCTTTCCTGCAGTTTTACTGTACTTTTTATGTATATATATATATATATATATATATATATATATATATACATACATAATATATGTAAACATATATATATATAATAAATGTACACAGTTGGTTTGGACTTACTTTTTATGTATATATATATATATATATATATATATATATACACATACATACATATATATATATATATATATATATATATATACATAATATATGTAAACATATATATTATAAATGTATACAGTTGGTTTGGGCTGCTCATTCACAAGAATTACATGCAAGATAATGGTACCGCTTTCAGCACCTAAAATCCAAAAGAATCGTGCCGCCAGGGAGGTTAATTAGGATTGACAAAAATTCCTAGATGCTATATATTATGCACAACTGCACCAGATTTTGTGTGCGCCAATTGTAGTAAATCTCCCTCTTTGTGTATTTGTGAATGTTGATCACATTATTACATTGTTTATTTATTAGTATCTGTCAGTGACACACTAATATTGATATTAGGTTTTGTTATAATAAAACCTAAGCACCTTTATATTCAATTTTAAGTTTGAACCGTTTTGTGCTAATTGTCTTTTTACAGTAGCGCAATCCACAAATCTATATATTATTTTTCTATCATTAATATTCATATTACTGCTGATTTTCATGTATTAATTATTAAAAAATGTTTCTTATTAAGGTACAACTACGACTGTAACACAAAACAAGTTTATGCTATATGATCACAGACTTCATCTATAGTATTATAGGAAAAAAAATAGCCAGAAAGAAGCTAGTTCAAGGATGTATTGTGATGCACTGCATTTTGTGCTGGGAAAGCTTTAATAAATCTGGGTTTCATGATCCACTTACATTTAGCATGCTCCCTTTCACATTATTTATGGTGCATTCTGGCAGAGTGATATTAAGATGTGCTAAAAGCCTCAAGAGGGCAATCCATCATGGCTCAATATATAGAATGAATAATGGACATCTATAATAGGCTCAGATGACATAGAGGAAGTGAGTGGCAGACGGAAGGAGGTTAGGAACTCAATGCCACAATGGTAGATGTTGAGCATCTGTGCTGTCAATCAAACTGTTCAGCGACAACAATTCATGAATATCAAATACATGGATTTTTGTTAGTAATGTGCCTATTAACACTGCTAAAATAAAAATAAACCATGACACTGAGGTATTGATTAAGTATGGCCCGATGAAGTTAGCTAAAACCGGAAGGTGGGGGAAAAATTAAAAATGCGAATTGATTTATTGATTAGGAATAGTGTTGATTGTCAGTACTGCTAAATATGGCAAGAATTACTTGTTTAAGTGACTTAGTTACAGCACTTTATTGTTAGTGAATACATGATGCATTATAACACCCAACTTCATCACATCATATGGCTGTTAATTCTTTCCAAAGCATTTCCCTCTTATACTGTATTGATTTTCTTTTCACAGCATGAAGGAGTAGGGCCGTGATTTAGTTTGTGACCTGTATTTCATATGTTTACAAATTATAGATACAGCAGATTTTAGACCAGGTTACCCACCCAAAGTGATACTAAAGTCTCAGTTTTTTTTTTTTGTTAAAAATAACAAACATGTTATACTTACCTGCACTGTGTAGTGTTGCACAGAGCAGCCCGGATCCTTCTCTTATCAGGTCACTCTTTGGTGCTCCTAGCCTCTCCCTCCTGTTGAGTGCTCCCCTCCCCCCTCCAGCAAGCAACTTGCTATGGGGGCACCTGAGCCGAGCCACAGCTCCCTGTGTCCATTCAAACACAGAGCTCTGGCCTGCCCCGCCCCCTTTCTCTCCTCATTGGCTGACTGGCTTTGATTGACAGCAGTGGGAGGCAATGACGCTGCGCTGCTGTCTCAGCCAATGAGGAGGGAAAGTCCCGGGCAGTCGAAACACTCACGCACATTGCTGGATATAGATGAGGCTCAGGTAAGTAATGGTGGGGCTGAGGGGGGGGGGGGGGCTGCTGCACACAGAAGGCTTTTTATCTTAATGCGAAGAATGCGATAAAATAAAAAATTTTCTGACTTTACAACCACTTTAAGCTCTGAAAGATTTTACCCCCTTCATGACCAGGCCATTTTTTGCTATTTGGCACTGCATTACTTTAGCTGGTAACTGTGCAGTCATGCAATGCTGTTCCCAAACAAAATTTTTTATAATTTTTTCACAAAAATATAATTTTGTTTTGGTGGTATTTGATCACTACTGGGTTTTTGTATTGTATGTGATATGAATGAGAAAACACAGAACATTTTGAAAAAAAAATAAAAAAATAACAAAACATTCTTAATAAATTTAGGCCAAAATGTATTCTGCTACATGTTTTTGATAAAAAAAAATCCTAATGACCGTTTATTAAGTGGTTTGTGTAAAAGTTATAGTGCCTACAAATGATGATATACATACTGGAATTTTTATTTATTTATTTTTTTAAACTACTAATGGCGGCGATCAACGACTTATAACATTACTGCGATACTGTGGCGGTCAATCTGACACTAACTGACGCTGGGGGAACTGACTAACTGCTGCTGACAATACAGTGATCAGTGATAATACTATACACTGTCACTGTACTAATGACAGATCTAGGGTGATCAACGGGTTACAAGTCTGCCTAATTATGTGTAATACATGTGTAAAGTGTGCTGCTGTTACTAACTGACTTCTAAGTTTTTCATACCTGCTTTGCGGGATAAGAAACACAAAGATTGTTCCCTGTGTACAGAGCCCTGTGTTGACATTCAACACAGAGCTCTGGGCTGTAAATGTACACAGCCAATCAGCATGTCTCAGTTGTGAATCAGTGGCCAGGACTTTCTAACAGGCTTGAATGTACACAGCGGGAGCTGGGTGGGGGCATGCATGTGTGTGCCCTAAACCTGGAAGTAAGCAGCAATGTACCGGTACATTGCTTTGCTTACAGCCACCACTCTGTACTGTGGGCAGGTGGTTGGCGGGCAGTCGGCAAGACAGTTTTAAAGAGGGTTCTGAAACACTTCTAAGCATAGTTATTTGTCCAAACTGCACATATGTGTGCAAGCATTTAGCTATCGTGAGCTATGAAAAGGCAGATGAAAAACACCCTTGGTACCTGAGCGTGAGGTCCACAATGTGTTTATAAACATACAAATTTTACTTGTCACATCTGACTATGTTTATGTTATTGTCAATGGACAAAATGCAGTTACCAGGAAAGTCTAGGAGGCAAGCAATTAGCAAACATTATCTGTGCAAAGTATATTTGCAGAGTTTATTTAGGATACAAAAATTATAGTCATTAGTCATCTTTGGCACTTGTCCACTGAATGTAAAAGACTCCAGGCTGCAAGTGTTTCATAAGCCTTAAAGTTCCAGTGAAGGTAACTCTTAAAGCATCAGCATACCAAGACATTTTGGACAATTTCATGCTCCCAATTTTGTGGGAACAGTTTGGGGATGGCCCCTTCCTGACCTCACAAATGTGCTTCTGGAAGAATGGTCAAAAATTCCCATAGTCCAGGGCTTGACAAATTTGCCTGAAATCTAGGAGCCAGCTAAAAAAGTTAGGTGCCAGTTTTTTATTTATTTATTTTTTTTTAAACGAACAACCAAGCTTTATTTAATAAAACGTATACTAAATTTACACATAAATACGACTAGAACCCCACTCTCCTCTATAGCGCAATTGGATGGAAACAGACTGTCTGTCTCTTTCCATCCGATGCCATCTGATCTGATCCACGGGGTGGATAGAAAATAGATCCACCATCCGTCTGTTTTTGGTGGACAGGATCAGATGGCGGCAGATTACCGCTCCATAGAGGAAAATGAAGGGTCTGATCAGGTCTGCCTGAAAAACTGACAGGCGGACCTGATCAGACAGCCCGTGTGAATGGGGCCTTCGGCTGTGGCTGTGGCATGGCGATGAGGAAAATATAATTTTTTTAATAATAATAATTAAAAAAAAAAGAAAAAAATTATTATTATTATTATTTATGTTTTTTAAATTTAAAAAATAAATTAATAATAACCACATTCCCTATCCACTTACCTTTAAGCAAAGGTAACTGGACAGGGAGATGAAGCCTGCAAAAACTTCCCTCTCATCTCCTCTTAGGAAGGAGATGGGAATGCATTAACAGGCAGTGGAAACAGTCATTACTCCCGGCCACCACAAGAGGGCGCCAGTTCCCCAGCCTCTCTCATCTCACAGAAGAAGGCCGAAAAGCCGGGGCCTCAATTTTTGGACGGCACGGAAGTCAGTGCACTCGGGGAGGAGGTGGGGGCGCAAAAGGGACAGGACACCTCCTGCAGGGCACCCCAGGCGCCAGGTCGCTAATTCTAGTCGCAAATGCGACCTGGCGCCCGGGGTTTGTCGAGCCCTGCCATAGTCACACTCCTAAACTTTGTGGACAGCCTTCCCAGAAGAGTTAAGCTGTTATAGCTGCAAAGTGTATGCCAACTCAATACTGAACCCTACAGACTAGGACTGGGATGCCATTAAAGTTCATGTGCGTGTAAACGCAGGCATCCCACTACCTTTGGCAATAAAGCATAGCTTAAGGCTACAATGGTGATAGACCCTGCCATATTTCTGGCCCTGCTACTCCAACCTTGGAGATGCACACTTTTTGTAAGGGGAGGCAATTCTCTCTTACAAAATTCTCCATACTATAAAATGAGAAACAAGAACAGTGGCTCCTAGTAACTGACCTGAAACAAGTATACTACTACTAAATAACCTTTTCCGAAATGGCAGTTACAAAACTTCTTTTATGGCAGGTTTACTTTAAATCACATGAAGAAAGCTGCTAATGGCATATGTAATGAGCACATATTTCTAGCTATAGGTATTTTTTTGCTCTTTGCAGGCCTTCCCAAGTGTGTCCACATTGTGGAAAAAATGCATACACTTAGCTCTCATCCCATAACTCAGCCTGATTTTACAGTTTTTCTTCTGTTTTAGAGTAAATAAAAAGCGGGGGAAAAAAACCCAACCAATAAATCCTATGGAACTCTTAACACTAGTCAATTGTGGGTTCGTTGCATTTTTCAAAGTCCTGCTTGCTGCATTTTCCAAGCATGTTTATTGCGGTAAAAAAACAAACCAAAAATGGAAACGAATGTAAAACTCATAAAATAAAAGTGCTTTTGGGTCACATGTCCTTTTTTCACAGGTGCAAAAATGCAGCAAAAACATACCAAAACACTGTAAAAATGCAGCAAAAACACATATGCATTTTTTACCACATTTTTTGCAGTGTCCCGAGCCTGAAAACCCGATAGGCAGGCATGGGCAATAGCTATCACTACGCTAATACTCACTATGAGAACATTTATATTCTCATATTGATAGAATTCATAGGGCAGTGTTGGAGTGAGAAATAGTTTAGGGTAGTTCAGAAAGAATAAGGTACAGTATGTGCTGACAACTCTTGCTCTTACTGTGCTGTTTAGTAGTATAATTGATCCCACAGGTCCATGTAAAACACACTAAGTCAGTGATGGCGAACCTTGGAACTCCAGATGTTTTGGAACTACATTTCCCATAATGCTCAACTACACTGCAGAGTGCATGAGCATCATGGGAAATGTAGTTCCAAAACACCTGGGGTGCCAAGGTTTGCCATCACTGCGCTAAGGTATAGGAGCCATGCCTTCCTTTGGGGTGCCAATCAATGTCCAATTTTTTATTCTAATTACAGCTAATATAATTATGTTACACGATTTACAGAATTAATGTAATGGTTACTTCTGCAAAAAATTTACAACTTTTAATTTTATCTAAAACATTTCCCCCAGCAAATGAATATTCAGTAAAACTGTATTCATGGAGCAAGTCATTCGAGCTGATTAGCAATAGATATAAAATGTGAATAAAATGTTGCCTGCTACGTGCATGCTGACAGAGTTTCCAGTTTTATGGGTAGCTTTAGCCACATTCCAACATATAAAAAAATATTTGTGTGCTGTACAGAGATCCTATATTTTACTTATTTATTTTCAAACAGAATGCTACATTTGCATATTTAGTGAATCAGCTGTGCATTTGAGGTAATGTTTATAGGCAGTAAAATGTTACAGCTAGTAAAACTTTAAAAAATCAATACGTTTATGAACAAAAAAAAATCCTAGAACAGTTAACTGTGCATCTTTAACACCTTTTGTGTTCCTCGTGGAAGATATGTCTAATTGCTTACTAACTTAGAGCTAACATAAATTTCATCTACTATAGACATAACCATTACAGGACCACAGCAGAATACTACTCTCATTTTTCAAAAAACAAGTTTAATTCATAGCCTGCCTAGAAGCAAACAGTGGGCAGAACTGATGCATGGACCTCTCTAGTTTTTTCTCATTAAAGAGGTTGTAAACCCGTACAACTTTTTTTTTTCTTGGCAACCTGTAAGAGAAACACATAATGAGCTAGTATGCATCGCATACTAGCTCATTATGCAATACTTACCTTAGAACGAGCCCCCGCCGTGCAGCCCGTTTACCTGTATGACGGGCGACATGTCCAGTCGCCCGTCTTCCGGGATCGCGGCATCCGGCCATCTGATTGGCCGGAGCCGCGGTGACGTCACTCCCGCGCACGCGCGCGGGAGCCGACAGTCACGGCACGGGACTCTGAAGAAACGGCACCAGAGGCCGTTCCTTCAGAGTGCATGCGCCAGTGACGTCACTGGATGCATGTAAGGTAAATATCTCCTAAACTGTACATGTTTAGGAGATATTTACAGTACCTATAGGTAAGCCTTATCATAGGCATACCTATAGGTAAAAGTGTCCGAGGAGGGTTTACTTCCTTTTTAACAAGATTTCCTTTCACATTCTGTTTCATAGAATCAACAGGGAGTATCAATATAACTTTCTGATGTGCATAATAGCCCCTCTTAACCACTTAAGCCCCAAAAGATTTTACCCCCTTCCTGACCAGGGGGTATTTTGCGATTCGGCACTGCGTGACTTTAACGGACAATTGCGGGCTCATGCGACGCTGTACCTAAACAAATTGGACGTCCTTTTTTTCCCACAAACAGAGCTTTCTTTTGGTGGTATTTGATCACCTGGGCGATTTTTTGATTATGTGCTATAAACAAAAAAAGAGCGTCACTTTTGCAAAAATAACAATATTTTTCACATTTTTTTATATGAAATTCCCCCCAAAAAAATGTAAAAATCAAAGTTTTTTAACATTTTAGGCCAATTTGTTTTATGCTACATATTTTTGGTAAAAAAAATCGCAAAAAGCGTATTTTGATTGGTTTGCGCAAAAGTTATTGCATTTACTAACTAAGGGAAAGATTTTTGTTGTAATGGCGTCGATCTGCGTTTTTTTTTGCGGGACTGCGACATTGCGGCGGACAGATCGGACCCTTGACTGACATTTTTGACACTTTTGGGGTTACCAGTGACATTACTACAGTAATCAGTGCTATACATATGCACTATTACTGTAAAATGACACTGGTAGTGAAGGGGTTAACTTTTTTTGAGAGGGAGGGGTAGTGTGTGTCCCTAGGGGCGTGATTCTTACTGTGATTGGCTGTGGCTTTAGGTGTAGGAACAGTGATCAACGGTCCTACATAGTAGAACCGTATGATCACTGTTCTTACAGAGGGGAGAATGACAGGCGGCTTGTTTAAATCAGCCGCCTGCCTTTCTCCCGCTGTCACGGATGATCGTGAGTGCCCGGCGGACACGCGCGGGGGGGTCCGTGACCGAGCGGGAGCGCGCCTCCGGCGGCACGCGCTTGCTCCCCAGAGCCTCACAGGCTAGTGACCGACCCATACGTCACTTTGCCTGTGAGGGGCTGACCGCCGCAGTATATGTACTTGCGTCGGTCGGCAAGTGGTTAAATAAGTGTCATGGGAACATGTTTTTCCTGTTCTGGTAGCAACTCAGAATTTTGGATTCATCCATACTTTTATTCCCTGTGACACAGGTGATCAGGACAATTAGAAAGAGTAAATCTTCATAACAGAGACAGCCACCGCAATAAGCCACTGACAGTGGTTCTAACCCCTCACCACTCCATTCAAATCTAAAAAAAATGTTGCCTTTAGTTATTCTTTAACTACTTCAGGTCTGCCCAAAAGCAGTTTTTCTGCGCCGGATCACGTACTGTATATATATATATATTTTAAAAAATATACATATATATATATTATATATATATATATATATATATATATATATATATATATATATACACATGTGTCGGCTCTTCCGGGTAGGGGGTGTGCATCTCCCTCCCTCTTATCCTGGGTGGAGATTTTAATGCAATTTCAGACGCTACACTTGACATTTCTAAACCCTATCGCACCCCCTCCTTTAAGCTCCTGGCATGGGCCAACTCTGTATCCCTCAGAGAGTTGTGGCGATGTAAACACCCGGAGGTTGTCAGTTTCTCTCACCTGTCTAAAACTCATTGGTCCTCCTTGCAGTTAGTTAGATCTACGGAGTATCCCCCAGGAGGCCTTTCTGATTATACCCCATTGTCTGTGGTTTTGGGTTTTTCCTCACGGGTACGGTAAGATGCATGAAGGCTGAGCCCTGGCTGACTTAAAATGAAAACAGTCCCATCTTAGGTGATCCGTTTTCGCTACTTATTGGTATGAAAAGCTGTCCTCAACGACTCTTCCTGTGGTGTGGGATGCCTTTAAGGCTTATATAAGAGGGCAGTATATCTCAGCAACAAAGGCAACTCGACAGGACTATAATGCCACTGTGCGATGGCTGAAGGAGGAGGTGCAGAGCTGTGAGCTTGCTCATGCTTCAGGTCCATCTTCTGACTCCTACGCTAAGCAACTAAACCTTCATATCACAGATCATTTTTGAGCAGGGCAACAAAATGGCAAGTTGATTGCAATGCTGGCAGTGGACCAAAGAGTGCAGACAAATATTCCTTGCATTCGGGGGTCTACTGGGGAGCCTACCTCAGACCCTGAATAAATTTTTGATACCTTCTTCATGTATTATAGTGACTTATAAGCCCCCATTCCTGCCTACAACATGGCTGAATTGAATTGGAGAGGTTACTTGCGTACCTCCTTATCCCTACCCTACTGGCCACAGGTGTTGAACTCCTAGAAACTGATTTTACTCTTAAAAAATCTGCCCCCCCCATAGGTCCCCTGGCCCTGACGGCTTTCCAGACGAATGGTATGGAACTCATATAGTAAAAAAAACAAGGAAATTTCCAAGCTCAACTTACCGACCAGTATGCGACCAACTGAATTGACCTGTCCAACAGTATGCGTTAAAAACGGGTTTATCTGCACACATTTGCGAATACATGCGTAAGCCACAGAGCCCCGGCAAGGCATCCGATTTTCATTGGTCCTAAACTCTAATTTCTGTGAGTCTCCAACAATGGAAACAAAAGCAGTTAGATGGACAGGTGTCGGGCAGACAAACCTGAAGGGAGCCCACCCATTCTTAAAAGCACAGAGGCACACTAAGCACCCAGCCCACAGCACTATCCTGTGCAAAGGTGTCAGTGCGTTGAATGGCCAATAAAATTCAGTGCTGCAGTGACTAGTTACAGGTGGGGCAGTAACCACTTGTTTGTACTATGAATTATATTGGCCATTGTTAGAGACTTACAGAATCTAGAGTTTAGGTCCACAGAAAATGGGGTGCCTGGCTCTGTGACTTTTGCATGTATTTGCAAATAAGAACAAAGACCAAAATGTGGGACTTTAAATGAGGTCAACTAGACATATAGATTTTATTGAATAAATACACAAATAAAAAACAGTGCAGACAAATGGCATGTAGTAAGTTATACAGTTCATATTGAATACAATTAGTTACAATATTACAAGGATCAAACATAGATCTCTCAATGGTAAAGTAAATTCAACATGACATCATAATTTCTGTAAGCTTAGAGTCTCTAAATGTGTCAAAAATGGGTAAGACATCTGAGTTATTGTAGGCTCAACACGTTTCATGGACCTCCGTCCATTCATCAGGAGTTTGATTAAGGATTATGTATCTAAAAATAGGAATATGGGTTATAGTGCAGTATAATTTTAGAAAAAATTAAGATCTAATGGGGGGTATGTGAAATAAACACTACCTCAAGTAATGTCAATTGTCCAGAAACAATCCAATACTGGAAAGGGAGAACAGAGATGACCCGAGAAAAGCCTGACCTGGGGCTGAGGCATGGACAAACGCCCAACACAGAGGGGGCAACGGGGAGGAGAGATCCCTTATAAAGTGGAGATCAGAATTCAAGAACAACACTCCAGGGGATATTGGAGACACACAGGGACCAACATGATCTAGAAGTATATAAACATATATAGTATAGTATATCATTGAAATAATAAAGAAATCAATCTGAAGATTAATATAGGTTGAAAACTATGGATCATACAAACAGGTTAACCCAGAAATGGTGCCAAAGGTATAACCACCAAGACAATATCCAGATAAAAGGTGCCAGGAGGTTGTGCATCGAAAAAGTGCATGAAATATGAAAACGAAGAGGGGAAAATATGGGAAAAGTTGGTGCTGGAAGGTAAAAAGAAGGGGGGAACCCCCTCTGCCGCAAGGAGTGCCAAACTGGGGTGCTAGGGTGGGAAGTGAGAAAAAGAAAAAAGAAAGGTAGTGGTAAGGATAAGTGCACAGAAAAGTAAACCCGTATACCAAAAATGAGTAGATGAAGTGCTCAGTTTAAGTGCAGTAGAGAATAGGAACGGTGAGGATTAATGGGACTATATTGCCACACACACAATTGTATTTGCAAATGTGTGCAGGTAAACCCTTGTTTTTAACGCATACTGTTGGACAGGTCAATTTGGTTGGTCGCAGGCTGGTCGGTAAGTTGAGCTTGGAAATGTCCTTTTTTTTTATGCATTGCTTTTCCAATGCTCCTTGCTGCCCCCACCAGTTATAGGTGGGGGCAGTAACCACTTGTTTAGATTCATATTGTGACACTGGGATCTACACTTCAAGCTTTAAACAAGTATTGTATTGACAATGATGTCCTACCGGACTCTCTGTCAGAAGCCCATGTCATTTTATTATTGAAAAGGGCAAAGAACTCTTGAATTGCTCCTCCTACCGACCTATCACCCTGCTCAATAAGGATTTGAAAATTCTCACTAAAATTCTGGCTGCTAGACTATCCCAAGTTATTATGGCTTTGGTAGACATTGATCAAACGGGGTTTATCCCTGGAAAATCCACGGATGCTAACTTGCGCAGATTATTTACTCATCTGCAGATAGTCCCTGATAACTCTGGGGCCCGGGTGGTGGTCTCATTGGATATGAAGAAGGCCTTTGATTCAGTGGACTAGAACTATATGGCCTTGGTGCTTCATTCCCCGTTTCATGACCTGGATCTCTCTACTGTATAGATGTCCTAAAGCAGCTCTGAGGATAGGAAATTGAATTTCTACTCCTTTTGCAGTTAGACGTGGGATGCTGCAAGGGTGTCCGCTCTCACATTTTTTGTTTGCTCCTATGATGAAGCCTATAGCTATTGCTCTCTGGTCTACTGAGGTGGGAGCCCTGCTGGTCGGGGGGAGTTAGAGAATGTATGGCATTATATGCAGATGATCTTCTCCTTTTTCTACAGGACCCTGAACCTTCCTTGCAGGCAGTCTTCTAAATATTAAATACCTTCTATATCTTCTCAGGGCTCAGAAATAATTGGGCACATCCCAGTGTTTTACCTATAGATAGTGGTGCTTAGGCGCTTGCTGCTTCTGATGTATCTAAACCCTGGGTCTTTACTATTGAATATCTTGGGGTTGTGATCTTCGTTAAAGTGACAGACTTTTTGGTTCTTAATTTAAATCCTTCAATTCCCACCTTTAAAAGTCAGTTGAAGGCATAGCAACACTACCCTTATCGTTGTTGGGTAGGGTTAACCTCCTTAACCACTTAAGCCCCAGCCCTATTTCGGACACTTTTTGTTTACAAGTTAAAACCAGTATTTTTTCCTAGAAAACTACTTAGAACCCCCAAACATTATATATATTTTTTTAGCAAAGACTCTGGAGAATAAAATGTCGGTCATTGCAATATTTTTTGTCATGCGGTATTTGCGCAGCGGTCTTTAAAACGCCATTTTTTTGGAAAAACTTGGAAAAATCACATTTCACTGCATTTAAAAAATACTAAACAGTAAAGTTAGCCTTTATTTGTTAAAATTTGTTTATTTTTTTTTGTATATTGTGAAAGATGATGTCACGCCGAGTAAATAGATACCCAACCTGTTACGGTTGGGGTGGCGACAAACTACGGTCAATAGAGATCTCAATAGGCGATGCTTTAAATTTATTTAACGGTTACCAGTTTAGAGTTAAAGTGTAGCTCTTTTTTTTTTAATTATTGCCCATGCTCTGGCGATCGCGGCGATACCTCACATGTGTGGTTTGAACATCGATTTCATTCGCGGCTCGACTTCCGTATACGTTTTTTTTTTGTGCGCGAGCTAATGGTGACGGGGGCAGCTACATTTTTTTTTTTTTCCTATTTATTTTATTTTTTTTAAAACTTTATTACAGGTTTTAAAAAAAAAAAACTGATCACTTTTATTGCTGTCACAAGCAATGTAAACATCCCTTGTGACACAAATATGCAGTGACAGGTACTCTTTATGGAGGGATCGAGGGTCTAAAAGACCCTAGACCCCTCCACTACACTTCCATGTATGCAAAACGCCGAAAACGGCGTTTTTGCATACAGCCGTTTTTTAAATTTGCCGCCTTTTGCAGCACAGTAACCCGGAAGTGACGTCATGGATGCCGCCTCCGTGTTACGTCATCGGAGACCCGATCAAAGCCGTTTCCGGCTTTGATTGGGACTCCATCCAGCCAGCGGACGTGTCGGCTGGGTGCTCGGGGCTCCCGGTGGGACGGGAGCCCCGAGCAAAGTCACAGAAGGCGACTGGAGGGGGGGACGTCCCCTCCCGCTCACCCGGGTAACGATTGAGCGGCTCCCGAGCCGCATCGGTCGTTACAGAAGGAAAGCCGACCATCGGCTCTAAACCACAGTACCGGGATGGTGTCTCTAGCTAGAGGCATCATCCCGGTATACTACCGCAAAGTCTGCCGACGTAGATCTACGTTAGTATGCGGTAAGTGGTTAAAATGAAGATTTTACCAATTATCTTGTACTTTTTTGAGAATATGTCAGTAACGCAAGCTAGCTTAACTTGGGAAGAGGCATATTTTGAGCAATAAATTAATACAAAATTGGAATGAAAATACTGTAATTAATTGCATTGTTATTCTAAATGCTAAATATTATATTGATTCATGCAGTATCAGTAGAAGCTATGTCAAAGGTATTTTTTGGAGACAGAAGAAATAAACTATGCACAAATATAGGGTTTAGCATACAGAAAGCCATGGATTTGAGTTTTTCAGGAAAAGACAGTTTTCCCCTATCCCTTTTTCAGATATTGGTAATTTTTTGCCAACATTTTTGGAGATGTTGTATGTCTGTGTCTGATGTCTGTGTCTGACTTTTTTTTATAGAGGAGCACTAATTACATACAACATAGTTGCCAACATTTTTAAAAAGGTTTCCAAGGAAACTTTAATGGTGAGCCAGTGTATCTCAGCCAATTATATATGATACTATCTCAGTGGATAGTGTGAGGTCTCTTGAATCATTTACAAATTACTGCCATTTATAATATCTGATTTCAAACATATTAAATAACCAGGTCTGCATTCACAATGTGACTGGTTAAATTTGGAAAAGTAAATACCCAGGAGCAAATCTACAGTTTTTGGATAGTCTGACATCTAAATTTGTAAACTTTATAGGTACACTGCCCAATCCTCAACGATGTGTCAAAGTGGTCAATTTATAAAACATTTGCTGTACAAATGCCTCAAGCTTTCCCAGAGCCATCACAAAAAATCACCTGCAATATGTGTAACATGTTTATTGTCTTATGATTTTCAGCTCCATCGACTGGCTCAATGCTGTATGTTGCTGAAATACCTAAATCAAGAAATTACTGATTATGTCCACTAGATGGAATGCTTGAGGCATTTGCTCAGCAAACACAGCAAGTGTTTTTTGAGTTTGGCTCATGTAACATATTTATATATATTCATCTTGACAAGGAAAAAAAATTCTAAAGCATCTTTGTCATTATTTTTAATGAGACTCTTTCTACAATGTTTCTATTGCAGGTGGTATCAGGGGCGGACAGACCATCCGGGCACTCAGGCACTGCCTGAGGGCCTGGGATCAGTAGAGGGCCCTATGAGGGGCCCCTGGTAACGTTCATAGGCATGGGCATTAGCATTATCTGAGATGATCTGGGCAGACAAAAATTTACCATGGAGGGAGATGACTGAGAGCCCAGGATAAGGGAAGAGACCAGAGAGGATGAGCTGATGATGAGTGAGTAAACCTACATCCTTCTAATACCCAGCACTGTATGCGGCTTGGTCCGCGCACACACACATCACAAGCTGGGAATAGTTCCTGGAAACCCATTCATGTTCCCCTCTTCCATTCTCTCAGTTGAAGCCTCAAACTGTGCTGTCTGTACCCCCAGTTAGGATGGCAGAGCCGGCTGTGTGTCCAGACAGGATGTGCAGGAAGCAGCTGTGGGGTAAGAAGCCGGGGAAACTGAAACCTTCTTTCACCCTCCTCCTCTCTGCCCCCCTCCTTCCCCCACATCTTTCCCCCCTCCCTCCTTCCCTCCCCTTCCTCCATCTCCCCCATCTCTCTCTCTCCTTCCTATTCCTATCTCTCCTCCCTCTCACCCCTTCTGACTAATAGGGGTTTCTGCTATATTTCAGGTTCTCTGTAAAAATGTGCTCTGTCAGTGGTTTTCCCCTGTTTTCTCAGTGTAAAAAAAAAAAGTTGGGGGGTTGACAAAGGAAGGACCTGAGTGGGAAACAAATGGCCACACAAGGCAAATATTCCCTCAGTCATGGGGCATCTTTTCTTTACTATATAACCAGCAGGCACTACCTATGGCCCCCGAACACCACACCACTTCTTTTTCAAGCATTGGGGTCAAAATTATGATCTTGCACACAGGATCACTGCTTTCATAAAACACCCCTGGTTGTACCCTTGTATTTTTCCTTTTTTGTTATATTTTTTTTTTTTTTTGTTGTGTCTTCACTTCTATAATTTTTTTCCGCTCATGTAGCACAGTGTTATGTTCCATTGTCATCATGGCCAATATGTAATGATGATATATAGATGTCTCAGGCTACTACATTCCTAACAGGAAACTGCCAATTTTCTGTACGTTTTGTGGAGTATGTGCTATATTTATATCAGACTGATATTTGTCATATACAAAATCTGTATCTGTTCTAATTTTTTAACTTTGCTGCAATAAAAAATGTTGGTTAATCAAAATGTAACACCCCTGGTTGTGTCATAAAGATGGCTGCCTTATGGCAGCCATCTTTAAACTTGGAAGTGCCCAGCTGGGAACTTCCATGCAGTCTATGCTGCAGTAGATATTTACATGCCCCCCTCTAAGCAGCTGAGCTGCAACAACCCAATTATTAGGCTCACAGAGGTTCCCAGAGGCATGGTTGGGAACCTGTCAGACATCTGGCATCTGACAGACCCTCATATGGAAGCCACGCCACCTTTGAACCTATCAGGTGTTTGGTGGCTTCCTTGATATGCCAAATGGAATCTCTGTGAGCCTAAGGTCAGAAAAGAATTGGGCATTGGCCCATTTCTTAACATGAAGGCCTGACAACAACCGAAGTTTGCTGACAGGGGGCCTTCTGTGTAGCTAAACTGCAATATGTGGAGGAAGGCTGCCATGAATGTACTGTGGGCAGTGCAATGTGTAGGTGGAGCTTTGTGTGGGTGTGGCGTGAGTGTGGACGTGGACACAGGGGGCTTCACGATCTCCTAATGCCCAGGGGCCCCAAGAGTTTTCAGTCTGCCCCTGGGTGGAGTAGATATAAATGTATTTTCCTCTAGCCTTCTCTGTTGAAAGGAAGCTGCTAATATTTCAGCCAAGCTGCTGTTGTCATTGTCCTTTGAGTTCTCGCTATATTCCTATGATCCTACTAGAGGATGCTGGACACAGAAATACGGTATAGTGTGGTAATTAGTGCAGAAATGAAGTGCCTAAGAAGGGTGCCTAAAAAAAGTAGCTTAGCTAAAAATCTCAGGCTGCCGCAGAGTTAGGGTAATTATTTATCTTGTTTGCGTGGGAAACAAATGGCCACACAAGGCAAATATTCCCTCAGTCATGGGGCATCTTTTCTTTACTATATAACCAGCAGGCACTACCTATGGCCCCCGAACACCACACCACTTCTTTTTCAAGCATTGGGGTCAAAATTATGATCTTGCACACAGGATCACTGCTTTCATAAAACACCCCTGGTTGTACCCTTGTATTTTTCCTTTTTTGTTATATTTTTTTTTTTTTTTTGTTGTGTCTTCACTTCTATAATTTTTTTCCGCTCATGTAGCACAGTGTTATGTTCCATTGTCATCATGGCCAATATGTAATGATGATATATAGATGTCTCAGGCTACTACATTCCTAACAGGAAACTGCCAATTTTCTGTACGTTTTGTGGAGTATGTGCTATATTTATATCAGACTGATATTTGTCATATACAAAATCTGTATCTGTTCTAATTTTTTAACTTTGCTGCAATAAAAAATGTTGGTTAATCAAAATGTAACACCCCTGGTTGTGTCATAAAGATGGCTGCCTTATGGCAGCCATCTTTAAACTTGGAAGTGCCCAGCTGGGAACTTCCATGCAGTCTATGCTGCAGTAGATATTTACATGCCCCCCTCTAAGCAGCTGAGCTGCAACAACCCAATTATTAGGCTCACAGAGGTTCCCAGAGGCATGGTTGGGAACCTGTCAGACATCTGGCATCTGACAGACCCTCATATGGAAGCCACGCCACCTTTGAACCTATCAGGTGTTTGGTGGCTTCCTTGATATGCCAAATGGAATCTCTGTGAGCCTAAGGTCAGAAAAGAATTGGGCATTGGCCCATTTCTTAACATGAAGGCCTGACAACAACCAAAGTTTGCTGACAGGGGGCCTTCTGTGTAGCTAAACTGCAATATGTGGAGGAAGGCTGCCATGAATGTACTGTGGGCAGTGCAATGTGTAGGTGGAGCTTTGTGTGGGTGTGGCGTGAGTGTGGACGTGGACACAGGGGGCTTCACGATCTCCTAATGCCCAGGGGCCCCAAGAGTTTTCAGTCTGCCCCTGGGTGGAGTAGATATAAATGTATTTTCCTCTAGCCTTCTCTGTTGAAAGGAAGCTGCTAATATTTCAGCCAAGCTGCTGTTGTCATTGTCCTTTGAGTTCTCGCTATATTCCTATGATCCTACTAGAGGATGCTGGACACAGAAATACGGTATAGTGTGGTAATTAGTGCAGAAATGAAGTGCCTAAGAAGGGTGCCTAAAAAAAGTAGCTTAGCTAAAAATCTCAGGCTGCCGCAGAGTTAGGGTAATTATTTATCTTGTTTGCCGAAAATAAAAGTATTTGTTATACTGAATTGCTTTTTAAGGGGAATATATAGTGCGTTTGCATTCTTTTTCGTTATTCTTTTCCACATTTATACACTTCTTTTTAGTCAGGAAAATATACAATAATACAAAAAACAATAATAATCAATGAATAGTTCAATAATACTGGTCCCAAAAACCTGTGACAAAGAGTAACAAATAAAAAATGAATAAAAATGCTGAAGAATAAAGTGCAAAAAATTAATTGTCCTCCACCACGGTGCAGCAATCACCAAAGCATGCCAATGCGCTAACCAGATACCGGTAAGTAATGTGCCCATCAAGCAGACATTACAAAGGGTCCAGGTAGCAATTCATGCAGAGGGTCCAGACAGCAAAGAGACACCAATGGGGCAGACACCGTACCAGAGAGCAGTTGACACACTCAAGCCTCACTCAGAGCACCGATCCAGGATGTCACCATAAATAACATAAAGGTATCTCCATAGTGCCAATTGTATGAAAAACATTATTGTATTAAAAGAATATCACTCACATGTACGCAGAATAATATTGCTAAAACACAAACAAAGCTGGCCGGCTTCTGTATCGGTCCGTCCTTCCGGGTTGCGTGGTGACGTCAGCACACCGGTTCCGACTCGTTACGTCACAGCTGACATCTGCCTGGACCCTCTGCATGAATTGCTACCTGGACCCTTTGCAATGTCTGCTTGATGGGCACATTACTTACCGGTATCTGGTAAGCGCATTGTCATGCTTTGGTGATTGCTGCACCGTGGTGGAGAATGATTAATTTTTTGCACTTTATTCTTCAGCATTTTTATTCATTTTTTATTCATTATTCTTTGTCACAAGTTTTTGGGACCAGTATTATTGAACTATTTATTGATTATTATTGTTTTTTTAATATTCATTCAGGTGGATTTAAACATTTTTCAAATAGAATTTTTAGATACATTTATTTGTATTTTGTCACACTGAGTGCAGCTTCTTTATTGTTTGGTGTTGTCTCACTATAAGCTGCAGCCTGTTTGCACATTAGCACAGTTATAATTTTGACAAATATAAAATAATGTACATAAATATTTCATGTGGCTTAAGGGAGAGACTAAAAAAGTTCTTATTAAGGTGTTTTCACTTGCATATGGTAAGCACCCAGAATAAACCGTATTGTGAGTAGACCTGAATAGTAGGATGTCATATGCTACAGATAACTTGGTGAAGGGATAAATCGCCCTTGTACTCTGCTAGCAGAGATGGTGCTCAATTGGATTTTTAATCTGCAGCAGGCGTAAACATGTGCGAAAAACGTCTTTTGTTTTATAAAGCCCAATATGTTTTGCAAACATTCTATCAAAGAGCAACCCTGTATTAAATGCTTTTAATGATTGTGCAATAATGATTAATTAACAATAATAGCAAAAAATTGGACATGAGTTTTTAAACTTGTAGGCCTCATTCACACTAAATCACTTAAGCTGTATTGATCTGCATAGAATAGCATAGGCTCAACGCAACAACACATTGTTTTCTGTGTCCCCAGTTCACACCATAGCACTGCATTGATGTACAAAAAAGGGAGCATGCCTTTAGATTGTAAGCTCTTTGTAACTGTACTGTCTCCCTTACTTTTGTAAAATATTATGCAAAGTGCTTGGTGCTTTATAAGTTCTGTAAAATAATAATAATAATAATAACTGCACAACAGTGCAATGCCATTCTAAAAATGTAAATAAAATTGAACAAAAATGATAATTTCCCTTACCAACCAATATTTTCCAAACCAGCCAATATTAAACCATCAAAGTAGTAATTAAAAAACAAAGGCTCTGTTTAGATCTATGTACATACTGCAACATACAGTGCACACATTTTTACACGCACCTATACATTTCAACACATCTTCAATGTATTTTTTTTAGTTTTTGTGGAAGGTTGTAATCAGGGTATTGTGTTATCTTATGTTATAATCCATTACCATTCATTCCTATGGTCCTCTCAATGAGCATTGCTGCAGAAAAATAGCACAGTAACATTTTGTATTCAACACAATGCAACACACAGCTCAGTGATCTACGCTGCCTACACAGGTAACAATTCATTTTTGACAGTCTCTGCATTTAGAAGAGTGCAGAAAACCACAAATTCCTAAATTTAATTCAAGGCTCCTGAAAAATGTCTGCTATGTTTTAATTTAATTCAGTAATAATTTTAGCATACTATTTTATATTATTATAGAATAAAATTCATTTTCTCTAGCCAATTCATGGCTGTGGAATTAAGCCACCTGCTACAGGGGCAGAAACCTATTTTCACTATACTCTGGTATGAAATTAGTATAGATGGTGATATATAGAACCTAGTGTTCGGAAAGGATTCTCATTTATTAATACCCGACAGGCTGTTGCACTTCCATCCACTAATTATCCATATGTCTCCCCTGGGATCGTATTGTGATAACACAGAAAAGTCACTGGGTCAGCTACAGCTCTTGTTTCCCAATCACAATCCTGTCAAAGCTAGGTGTTAACTGCTAGCCTTCAACCTTTTCATTTCAAGACTGCAGAGAGCAGCTGGTGTGGCATCACTGAGCCACACTGAAAACTGGCATGCTTTCGTTGTAAAAAGGTTTAAGATTTGCAGCTGAAAAGCAGCAGAGATCCCATGCTGAGGTGTCTGTATTCTGTAGTGTTAGTTTACCAAATTACAGAAAAAAAGAAACTCTTTGAAAAGCTGCAATCTGTGCTTTAGATACGTATAAAACAAATGTGATGCTCAGCAGACATATCAAAGCCATTTTACTCCTCCTTATCAATCACATTCACAAGATCCTGCTCTGTAGAGTTCCCTTTACAATATTAATATTAACCAAACGGGGAAAACCAGAAAAAAATTAGGTCCTGTAAAGCTTCTGTTATTAATAAAACCCGACTTAAAGCATTATGATGTAAATTCAAGATTGTTTAGGGTTCAAAAGAAACATGCAAAATGTAAATGTTTGCCATGACTGTGCCTTAGGCTCTATTCACACCTGAGCGTATTGTTTTCAGGCGTTTTTTCAGGTGTTTTACAGCCGTTTTTTGCAGGTATTTGGATGCAGGCATTGACATCTAACAAAAACGCTTGTAATCTGACAAAAAAGAAGCTCCTGTACTTTTTTTTGAGCTTCAGGCATTTTGTATTAGAAGACAAAACACTCATATATGAATAGGGGCCATTGAAATGAATATAATTTTGCTTGTTGGGCATTTCAGAGATGAGCATTTTACGAGCTGAAAAATGCTCAGATGTGAACAGGGCCTTACTGAACACTATTTATTAACATTAAAAAAAAAAAAAATCTGATGAAAGATCTTTTTTACAGTTATGGCCCCTTTGGAACAAAGTACATGTATTACCCGTGCTTCAAAATGCTTTCTAACTCTTCTTATGAGTACCTTCATCCCTCCTCTCTTGCCATGGCTGATTCAACAAAAACAATGAAGGAGACGGCTGAGTCAAAGATACACATTGGATGAGATTTACTAAAACTGGCACACACAGGATATGGTGAAGCACAGTGCATAGTAACCAATCAGCTTTTAGGTTTGAGCCTAGGTTCACACTGAGGCCGGTTTAAAATATAAAACCAACATTTTCAGTCCGACTTCAGGGGTGATTTCACAGACATCTGTGCAGGTTACATGTCCACTGAAATCGACCCCCCCCCCCCCCAGTCACCAAAAGTAGTACAGAAACTACTTTTGGTAATTGATGTG
Organism: Pelophylax lessonae; assembly: GCF_965119305.1. NCBI lineage: Eukaryota > Metazoa > Chordata > Amphibia > Anura > Ranidae > Pelophylax > Pelophylax lessonae. The sequence continues at coordinate 184,619,714 of NC_138771.1, read as the reverse complement.
ACGCCGCAAAGTTGGCTTCGTACCAGTTAAGACACTGCCATTGCCGGCAATTGGCTCTGATTTGACATGCCATTTGACATGTCAAATGGCTTGTCAAATCGGACCAATGTGAACGTGGGCTTATTGTCAAAGTATAATTGAACAAGCTAAAGTTACAAGTTGATTGGTTGCTTTGCACAGATGCACCAGATCTTGTGTGCACCAGTTTTAGTAAATCTCCCCCCTTGTCTGAATGGGAATGGGGCAGCTGACAGCTCACTGCAGCCCATGTTTACACTTGTGATCACTATGTTTGGTGAAAACTATTGGTACATGGTACGGTGGCAGTCTAATTGGCTCTATACCTGTGACTAAAATTGTGCCTGCCGAAATTAATTAATGGATTTGTTCAATTAATCCTTCCTTCTCCTTTTGTTTAGAAGTGGGCACACAGATGTAAACAAACAAGGATGTGTAGGTACTTCAACTGGCAAAATAGGTAAGTGTTGTTTTAATACAGTGGCCGGTGTGCAATCGGTTAAAATATTCAAGCACATTAAACCAATGTTGCTAAATAATGTTTTACCTTATGTCTGCTGTCCACTAAGCTGTCTGCTATTCACTGAGCTCTACTGGGATTAAAATGTTCTGTCTGATAAAGCTGTCTGATGACATGAAGTCAAATTAATGAATGAGTCAAAGAGGGCACCCCGGAATCCCTGTAGATGTTCTTGTTTACAGAACCAATGTAATGATCAGCAAGTATGAAGCACACTCGAGGAATGCTTTCTTTTATGCATCAAAACTTCAGATTACTTGTTCTCCATCCTTCACTCTGGGCTGCATTCTAGTTAGCATTTGTCTTGGAAAATGTGGCTAAAAGTCATGATTTTACAGTTACAGGCTTCTGGACAGCAAGTTACGAGAAGCAACATAACTACCCTTTTAATGTTTATAATCAAGGTGCTTCTATTCTTCAGCCTATTATTTAAGGGTGTTTAATTTAAAGACTACATTTTAAGACTGAGTTGTATTTATATATATTTTTTTTTAAATATGACCTGTCCTCCTAGTAAATCATTACCAGCCTACTGCAAATGATGTATTTTATCTTTCTAAAGTGACTCATTTAAAAAAAAAAAAGGCATCTTACAATGTTAGTAATTTTAAACTCACAACATGTCTAAATTCAAAGATCCATCTTCTTACAGGTTTCTGCTTTTTTTCAAGGCTGAGCTTTGAATTATAATCACAAATATTTCTGCTTCGGAATGACATGCCAATTCATATTCCATATAAGTCAGATTTTTCAAAAGTTCCCGTTAGATCACTCAGGTTTTTAGGACCCATCTGTTGAAGCAGAGCTTTGCTTGATTAAACAATACTCAGTGGAATAGTACATCTTTCAGATAAGATATTGATGCCGTTACCTCAAACATTCTATCTCTGCTTGCCAACAGTAGGGTTCTAATTATTGTTGTGAGTCCTTAGCCTCAATACAAACACAAGATTTTCATTTATTTAAAGCATATTATCCAAAAGTAATGTATTAGACAAAAAATGAAAAAAAAAAAAAAAAAATGAAGCTACGTATATAAAAAAAAATGTATCTCCCATAATGTTAAAAACCGTTACATTAGTACAATTTTATTGATGGTTTTTCTGCTATTACCTAACAGTCAGATGTATAGTAACTAAGTAGAACTACTTCACTACTGTACTTAAGTACCGAAAGGCGGTATCTGTACTTTCCTAGAGTAGAATTTTTTTCTCCTGCTTCCACTTTTACTTCACTACATTTTTTCAATGATTTCAATACTTCTACTCCGATATTTTTTTTTGTGCTGCATAGTTACTCGTTACAACTATAAAAATTACCACTGCCAGAACAGTAGATGGCAGGTTTCATTAAGCTCAAAACATGTGTATTATCAGCGCATACGAAAATAAATGCTACTGTATGTATAAATAAAAGCTGCATTTGAAAAAATAAAAAAACAATATGATGTTCAAACTTTTGACTTCTTTCTTTAATAACTACATAACACAGTACTTGTACTTTTACTTTCAGTACTTGAGTAGCAATTTTTTTTTTTCAAAACTACTGGTACTTTACTTTCAGTACTTGAGTAGCAAAATTTAAAAAAAAACTACTTGCAATACTTAAGTACAAAAAATGTTGAATACTTTAGTACTTCTACTCAAGTCAGTTTTTGATCGAGCACTTCCACTTCTACTCAAATCACTTTTTGATCGAGCACTTGTACTTTTACTCAAGTATGGGTTTTGAATACTTTATACAACTCTGCTAACAGTTAAAAATGGAATGTACCTTTTGGTTCTAATTAAGCAAGCTACTTGCAGGATGACGAACCACTGGGCAGAAACTAAAAGTCTTCAAATTTACACTGCTGAAGTGCAGGGACCCAGTGCTAATCTGCTTCATAATAGCTGGGGTACATGGGTCACTAGACATTTGGCCTAAAAGAAATGATAACTAAATTTAATACAAAACAGAATACATCTAGTAAAGGATTATTAAGGGATTAGTGCCCATTTGTGACCTCTGTGTCAGCTATCATGCTCAACAATTGGGTTAGTTTTGTGTTAGGCTCTGAGAACACATGCAAATTAAAAATGGCCATAGGGATGCTTTATATTGATTCTCTTTTCATCAGTAGGTTGGTAAGTGTATGAATCAAGCTACACATGCATAGTAAATCTGTTTTATAGTCTGTCCTACTTGCCCATTTGCACTGCTTTGCTGTGAATAAAACTGGCCAATCTTCTACACAGAATTGCTGAAGTATAAGAATGGTCTAGGGTTCCTTTGGAACAATTCCTTCAATACTTTACAATAAATCACTATGGTTGATGCCATTATGTCCCACTTACCCCGGTGATGCCAATGCAAATGCCACCAGCATCTCTGTACACAACGAGTTATCTAGACACAGAGAATATTTTACTGATGCTTGGTACTTTGACGACCTATGTGGGAGCAGTACTTGTAAAACATTGATGGCCACAAAAAATCTTACATAAGTCAGCAGTGTCAGCTATCATTTCAGGCTACATAGTTCTAGCCTCTGATCCTTTCTAGCCTTTGAGAACTTGTATTGACTGCAACCTCTGTGACCCATACAGCAAATCCACTACATCCACTCTTAGATCTGGGTAATAGGAAGCAAAGCATGCACACTTTATGATCAACCTTTCCACTGAACCAACAAATGTCAACTTGTTATCCAGCTGACTGTGCCAGCCACTACTTTAATGTCTTATAAAGGTATTCCAGAAATAATATGAACTGCAGAAATATTTTTCACACATAAAAGATTATATAAAATATGAAATACTGCACCAAAGTTGAGAGTTCTCTTTTTGACAGTGTCACTAAGCATAATGTCTGGGATGTAGACTGATGAGAAGTGCTCCTAAGGTCAATTACCTACAGCAATAGGTCAGAGGATTACTGCTTCTGTCAGGCCACTATACACAAGGGGCTGTACATCTGTTATCGATCTGTCTCACAATAGTACAGGGGGAAGAAAGGGCTACGTTGTGCTTGGTGAAGTCACCAGAGAAAGCTATGTGCTTAGATAGCTATTCTAACCATAATAGAGGAAAACAGAACAAACTTAATAAAAAAAAATGCTGAATTGTCAGAACTTTGACAACTATTTTTGTCTATCAATATGGTTGTAAAGATGTGCAATTACTTTCTGAAATATTGTCACAGTGTAGATTAGCAGTAACAATAAATCTTTACATCAACTGTTTAGATCTGATCCTAAAATTCAAAATGTAATAATTAAAAATAACTCACCCTCCTCGGAAAACTAAGCATCCATGAAATTTAGTCTGTGTATTTATATATATATATATATATATATATATATATATATATATATATATATATATATATATGTATGTGTGTGTGTGTGTGTTATTTTTATTTATTTATTTCCTTTTTACATACATGAACTAGCAATAAATAACACTCTGACCTGAGTAATCATCATCTATGTACAGCAGGTAGTGAATGTGTAGGATCCAATTTGGAGCATCTGTCAATACCTGAGGCTCTGCAAAGCTGATGCTATTTATTGGCTGACTGTGACTTAAAAGTTCTCTAGGGAAGCTTGAATATTAGAAGTTAGTGCTTAAAAACGCTATAGAGGAGAATGCATTTGCTTGGTTTAAAAATTAAAAAAGGATGCTTAGCAGATAATTAAATCAGCTGCCAGCTAATAATAAAATAATGCAACTGATTTAGCTAATGTATAAAGATGTCACATTAGAGATTAATTCAGGGAACAGAGTATTAAAAAGAATACTGGCTAAACAAATTAACCTTTAAAGATGAACTAGACAGAGAACAAGTAACAGTGCTTTAATGGAAAAATATCAACATGGAAAGAAGCAAAGTGCTTGATAGAAAAGGAAGATTAATATCTGAAAATGAAAATAGATACTGTTATGGCCCTGTACACACAGGAGAAATATTCCAGCAACTTGATCATTATCTACAAAAAATATCATTTGAAAGTACACTGAACATTAGTAGACAAATTACACTTATCCAAATCCATTGAAATAAAAAGATTATCAACCAATACAAATGAGTTTAGTTTGAATATGCAATGATATACTTTAAGTGTAGCAGGTACAATCAGACAGACATATAGAACCTCACATGGCTGGTTGAAAAATAAATGAACAGGGATAGCATATTCTAGTTTACTAACCGTTGTTCTGTACCAAGTAATGAGCCTTGAATTCCATTTCTCAAAGTTCTCACAATTCATCTGGAGTCATAATTTTTTAACCAGCATGTTAAATTCCGCATTACTGGGGCTAAAGACCTCTGCAGAGAGCTGGAGCTAGGAGGTGGAATTGGAGGGGCCCCTTGTCTCACTTCCTAGTGATCCAGGGCACCTTGTAGGAACACTCATGATCCTCTACTCAGGTGATGTGGACAGTTCTAGGATGTCAACAAATTCCTTGGAATCTAGCAGGGTGAGTCTTATTCTGACTGGCATCGAGCAGTTTATTGAGTGTCATTAAAAATTCTTAGGTGTACCAGTATGGGATTTACTCTATTTGGTGAGCAAAACTGTTTTCAGTTGATTACAATTGGTTGTGTTGATATTTATAATGTTTTAATTCTATATTTGAAACAAAATCTGTTGCATGAGTATATCTAGCCCTGATAAAGTCCATCTGACCAGTTGTAGTCCTTGTGAAATATTAATCCAAAGGTGCTATCATACAATAGATTGCTCAAAAGATCAGTCTCTTCATAAGGATAGGACCTACCAAACAGCTTGCTTAACCACTTTACTACCAGTCACGTAACCTCTACGTCGGCTGACTTTGAGTGGTTATACCGGGATGATGCCTCTAGCTAGAGGCATCATCCCGGTACCGTTGTTTGAAGCCGACGGTCGGCTTTCCGTCGGTAACGATCGATGCGGCTCGGGAGCCGCTCGATCGTTACCCGGGGGGGCGGGAGGGGACGTCCCCCCCCTCCCGCCGCCTTCCGCGGCTTTGCTCGGGGCTACCGTCCCACCGGGAGCCCCGAGCACCCAGCCGGCACGTCCCCCGGCTGGATGGAGTCCCGATGAATGCCGGAAACGGCATCGATCAGGTCTCCGATGACGTAACCCGGAGGCGGCGTCCATGACGTCACGTCCGGGTTACTGTGCTGCAAAAGGCGGCAGATTTGAAAAACGGCTGTATGCAAAAATGCCGTTTTCGGCGTTTTGCATACAGGGAAGTGTAGTGGAGGGGTCTAGGGTCTTTTAGACCCTCGATCCCTCCATAAAGTGTACCTGTCACGACATATTGCTGTCACCAGGGATGTTTACATTGCTTGTGACAGCAATAAAAGTGATCAGATTTTTTTTTTTTTTAAAAACCTGTAATAAAGTTTAAAAAAAAAGAAAAAATAAATAGGAAAAAAAAAAAAAAAAAATTTAGCCGTCCCCGTCACCGTTAGCTCGCGCACAAAAAAAAACGTATACGCAAGTCGAGCCGCAAATGAAATCGCTGTTCAAACCACACATGTGAGGTATCGCCGCGATCGCCAGAGCGTGGGCAATAATTAAAAAAAAAGAGCTACACTCTAACTCTAAACTGGTAACCGTTAAATAAATTTAAAGCGTCGCAGATTGAGATCTCTATTGACCGTAGTTTGTCGCCATCCCACGGGGGGGCGCAATTTTAAACCGTAACATGTTTGGTATCTATTTACTCGGCGTGACATCATCTTTCACAATATACAAAAAAAATGGGCTAACTTTACTGTTTAGTATTTTTTAAATGCAGTGAAATGTGATTTTTCAAATTTTTTCCAAAAAAATGGCGTTTTAAAGACCGCTGCGCAAATACCGCGTGACAAAAAATTTTGCAATGACCGACATTTTATTCTCCAGAGTCTTTGCTAAAAAAATATATATAATGTTTGGGGGTTCTAAGTAGTTTTCTAGGAAAAAATACTGGTTTTAACTTGTGAACAAAAAGTGTCCGAAATAGGGCTGGGGCTAAAGTGGTTAAATGGTAACCCTAAATCCACTAAGTCCCTGTAATAATTCTATGGCATCAAAGTATTGTTGTGGGTTTACAATAAAGAGTTTTTATGTTATTTGCCACGCTAATATTACATTGTTGTAGTGTAATTTTATACAGAGCATTGCAAGTACAGACTTTCTTTATGTCTCCATACTGGTAAGGGCATTATGGCCTTTGCTCTAGTCTCAACATAGAATTTATTGCTAATGGTAGAGAGTGCATAGTTGTAAAAGTGTATCTAATAAACCAAAATGTGAGTTTAATAGTGGTGACTGCATTTATTTTTTTATTTATTTTATTTCCTTTTCACCTGGTAATACTGCAAATAACACTTTCTGTCCCTTTATATCTACAATCATTTTTCCATTGTATCTATGAAAGGAGCCATGGTTGTTATGTGGGCTGGACTTCAAACATTTCAGTCTTTGTTCTTCTCCATTATATAAAACTTTTTATGCAGTCTTTTAACCTCAAAGGCAGTGACTGCATTTCTGGCAAGAGCAACAGGTATTTTCTTAACTTAGGTTGGCCATAGATGGTTCAAATTCCTGCTGGACCGGCTGAGATTCGAACCATCTGGGGTACAACTAGTCTGCCGTTCTTTACAATTATCGCTAGTGGTTAAACCCCCCGTGAGAACACAAGGGCTCGGAGGGAGGGATTCCCCTGTCAACACTGTCTGTGGTTGTAGAAAATACATTTTCTCTATTTATAGCCAGCTTTAATGAAATTGTTCTTAATCTGAAGAAATAAATTAAGTAAAGTAAATAAAGAGTAAATCCATCACACCCACAGACTAGTAAATTGCATCATATTCAGTATTTGTTTTTGAGTTTAGATACTAAATTAATCAGAATACAGATAGGGAATGGGACATGGATTTTTTTTTGTTTTTTCTTTAAGTCCCAAGGTTCAAATTTGTTTTCAGTTAACCTTTTTTTTTCTAAGCTTAATATTCACATTTTTGTATTTAAAATGGCAACAAGAAAACAGTGCTTGCAACATTTAATTTAGAATGTTACTAAAGACAAGTCATCTGCTACTACTCCTATCCACTGTAAAGTTCATGACATTAGTTAAGAATCACAGTACTCAAGTGGAGCGTACGCTGCACATCTGACATCTATTGACTGTACAACTCACATACCAATTAAACAACCAGTGTGGTTCACAGCCTAGAGACTGTCACTTCCAATATAACATACATATTAGAACCTTGAAAGGGTCTCCTAACATCTATTATGGTACTAAAACCTCTTAATCTTTATTAAAAAAAATAACATGGAACAATTAATTATTTCTTTATTTCTTTTTCTTATCAATATCAATGCCCAAACCGTAGCTGTAAGAGGAAATATCAATGAATCACCTCTGATGTTCAGCTTCCAATTAGCGGTGTTGTACAAATAAGAGCTGTTTCTATTTAACAGACTTTATGTTTTGCTTCAATCAATAAACAGCTGCAAGTGACTCGTTGAGGCGTATAGTGTTAACATATTGACTTCCGTTCTTCGTATATCACTCATCCCAGTCACAGTCGACTGAGCTTCATGTCAACCAATCAGCCCACAGCTGAAATTCTCATTAACCTTGAACCAGGTTGGGCTTGGGCAGTTGACAAAACATAGCTAAACTATTAAATGGATGTATATATCACACACCTGACCAGTGCCCATATGTTTAAAGGAAATGAATTTGCTCATGTTAAGAATGATGAAAATGTGAACTGTTATCTCTGTACTGTAACCCAACTGTCTATTATCATGAATTTTAAATTGATAGGGTGGACCTTGGATGCCAAATGTTGATCTTTTCACACTGCGCATAGCAACTTGTTGATGAATTTTCATTTATTTAGTGTACGGGGTGACCTTGAAAGCAGCGGTGTTTTATAGCTATACTTCAAGCCTTCTCCCTTGTGCTGATTTTCAAACTGAATCAGCAGCCGCCCAAGGCTTCCACTCATTCATCACAGTCTGGGTGGTAACTTGTCCTAACAGCCCTATGCTTTGCATTTCTGCTCTGTATTTGAGCTTGACAGTGGAAGTTGACTTCCTGAATGACAAATGGCACTCCTGCTTGGCTTTAAATGACATCCTTAAATAATACAGTTTCTGCTGAACATATGATAACAGTTAACTCAATGTTTCAAATGGAAAATGCGATCAAGCTTTAAGGTATGCAGCAAAATTCTAATATATTAATTTCCCTTGCTAGGAATTTACGATATACAGATGTGTAAAATTGCAGTTGTTGTTTACAGTATTTTGGCTGCACTATACAAAGTGCACATCCAACAGGTAAAATAGTGTGCAAATTTAGACAAATGACAACTTACCTCAATGGAAAGCTGTTTCATCTGACCTTCTGGATAAACATGCAAAAGAGATGTTCTTATCAATGCATGTTAATGTTTAAAACTAACTGTATAGTTTATGATTTTATGTGTATAGGAGCAGCTATACAGTGCATGGTCTCAATTAAGCAGACAAGAATTCCATTCTCCAGAAATTCCACTGCTCTCGTACCCTCTCCATTAAAGGCATAGACCTGCTGCTATTTGGTTACTACTCAGTAGAGGTGATGAAGCAGCGTAAATAATTATTTTCAATTTGCTCAACCTTTTACAGCAATCATGTTAAGTCCCCCCTAGCCTATCCGGCTGTTCTACATGTTCATTCTCCAGCTGGGGAACATCTCACTTTTACCTCTCAAGCCGACGCAGAGCACTACATCAACAATGTTTCTGACATTGATATGGAGCATAAAAATCCTGCTGATGGCCCTTCCTCAAAATACTATCAACGCTTCCCTATGCTTCGTCTAGGCACCAGCATAGTCCCGATAAGCCTCTATACAAACATGGTTGTTTTGCTAACCAAGATAACTGATACTTTGAAGCTTCCAGAGCCCTGTTGAGAATTGGTAACTTTTACCAACATATTTTTTTTTCTGGACTGCGACAATTGCACTAATTACTGTTAGTTATGCATTTGTCTTAGCATTTGTCTACATTACTTGGTATCTGTGTGGCCTCTTATAAGCCTGTTATTACCAGCCAGTTCCCTGTTCCCTCTATGGCTTGAACCCTGAGTCGTATTCTTGCTCTCCTGTGCCTGCTATTCCTGCCAGCTTCAAGCAGGTCCCCTCCTCCCCCTTGCTCTTTCCTCCTTCCTCCCCTTCTATTTCCTTGTGGGCGCTCTTTCCCAAGTTTTCTTACCCCTCCCCAAAACTCTGATTTCACCCTCAAGAGAGGAGCAAGCAACTGGTGGGAGCACTGCATGAGAGTTGGGCCTCATGTGGAAAAAAGTGAATTAGTATTGTAAATCAGGTTGTTTTTCTACTTGGCTTTTTTATTTTTAGTTCTTTTTCTTTGTTTCAGTTATTTATCTGTTTTGTAACTGTACCCTCAGATGTTTCCCAATGTATAAATGATCCTATTATAGGTAACTAGCAGCGTTGCTGGATGGCCCCATTTATAGGTAATCTTGTGATTCGCTAATGCTTTGGTTAGCATTTTACGTTGTCTGCGCTGCTGAAGCGTATGTTGGGATAGATCAGCGAACAATTGAATTTGTGTATAAGGAGCCGGCAGAGTACCCAATGATCTGGATGCTTGCAGAATTTTCTCCTTTGCGGGGTAAAAGTGGACCCTTAATAAGACATCTCTGGGGATTTGGCAGTCTATGGATCCTATCTATAGTGAGTTCAATAGGAGTCAAAGCAGGAACCAAGAAGGAGAATAGGGTGGTTGCATATTGCTGTAGCTCTGCTGGTGGCACATCTTCAGGGATGCCCCTAATTTTAACATTATTGCGGCGAGAGCGATCTTCTAGATCAGCCAGCTTGTTTTTTATCCAGATAGTGTCCTCTTTCTGCTCAGTATAAGCATCCACCAAGTCATTAACAGTATCAGTACATTCCTCCATTTTATGTTCCATGTAATGCACCCTATTCCCCATGTGCTTCATCTCAAATGCAAACTTATCCATAATGGAAGAAAGATTTGACATCAGGGAAGATTGAAACGTAATAAGCATATTCTTCAGGGTTGTATCAAGTACTGGCTGCCCTGAAGTGAAATGCTGCTATGGACGATTGGAGGGATGACATGGAGTGCAGGGAGTACATGCTGTTACTCACTGTGGGGTCGGACTGACCATGGCCATCCATCCGCATCCTCGCTTTTGCAGGACTGCCAGAGACCGGCGTTGCAGGGGCAGAGGTCGGAGGAGAAGGTGGTGGGCGTCCGTCTGCCGATGCTGAAGGATCCGCATCAGGAAGGTCAGTGTAGGCCTCCGGATCGGTGCGGCCTGCTGGCGCGGTGGAGCCATCTTGGCTCCTTCCTGGTTGTGAAGCCGGCCTGGAGAAGAAGGCTGTGAGCTTCGTGGGGTCCCTTTTGTCCTTCCTCTTTCATGAAGCCATCTCCCCAAGGATCAGGGCTGTTTGCGGAGGTAAGTGGCGGGTTCGTGATGTGTGTCCTGTCCCCAATGTTGATCGTTATCCCGGCCGGCTACTGTGAGCTGACGGCTTATGCGGCCATTCCATGTGCGCGCAAGCCACGCCCCCAATGTATTGATGATCCTCACCTGGAAGGAATGATGCCTGTCAGGAGGCCTTATTACATATTACCACTTTTCTACTCCCTTTTACAACAGACATGGCTCCTCAAAGTGATGAGGATCACTTAAAGATTATCTCCTAAAACTTCAAGAGACTTTGTTTCCCAAGTAAGTGCATGCAAATTCTTAGACATCTGAAGCATCTCGGGGTTGATGTGGTACTTCTCCAAGAGACCCATCTATCCGCAGATGATTTAGTTTGTCTTTGTAAACTATGGGTCTGTGATGTCTACGGCTCTTCTGCAATAGGCCGCAAAGCTGGAGTGGCTATCCTGCTACATAAAAATTTGAGACACACTATCCGTGATATTCGGACTGACTTGACTGGCCACAAAATTACACTGCACCTGACGTTAACCTCTGGTGACATTGCTATCACCAAAATGTACACCCCCAATTCCCCTGAAACTCTTTTTTTCAGGAAATGGTGTTCTGATTCTGAATGCTCCTGATGCTCTCTACCGAGTCGGTGGAGACTTTAACTCTGTAATGTGCCCATCATAAGACTGTGCTAGTGATGGATCTCATATGATTGCAGACCTTACCCTCTTGGCCAAGTCCATCTCATCCATACATTTTGTAGACATATGGCGACTGACTCACCCAACTGACTGAGACTTTTCACCCCCTTATAATTCTTTTTCGTGCATAGGCTATATTTTTTCGCTTCCCCTGCATTAAAATTGGCGTTACACGATACAGAGTTTAGCGGTTCAGTGATTTCGGATCACAGCCCAATTTCTGTCAACTTGACAAGGGCATAACTCTCATCCCTCTCACCTACTTGGCGTTTTCCCTCATATCTAGCAGACAATGAGGATTTCCGCCGCATGCTCTATGACACCTGGGCGGAATACGCCTCCACTTACGGTGCACACCTTACCGATCCAAATCTTTTTTTGGGAGGCGGGTAAAGCTTTCCTGAGGGTAAAAATAATTTCCTATACTACTTAATTTAAAAATCATTCCCGGAAGCAATACATGCAAGCTAGCGAAGCACTACTACAAAGTGTGCCTACCCCAACTCACATCCACCCACTTAGAGGCACCTAATGCCCCCATCTCCTTAGAAGAAATTCAGCTGACTATTAAATCTCTAGTAAAACATAAGTGCAGCACTAAAAATATTCGGTGAACTAATAATATTCACATTATATGTGCATATGAAATAAATATGACATCCTATCCATAGAAAAAAAGTCCCATAAATTCATTATGGTGATGTATAAATCATACAAATATCACAAAATAAAGTGAAAAGAGTCCCATAAGGCAAATAAAGGTGCACAAAAACAATGGGTCCACAAGTATGAAGCCCAGCAATGGTATGGATGATAAGAGTGGCAGTCAGATCCTGTCACTGGATGGAGTAAACAATATATGCGCTTACCAAATCACATGGACCTATAATGCCATATAGCATACATGTCAAACAGGTTTAGCACACACAATCTTCAAAGATGAGATATGGAGCCCAACAATGGTAAAGATGATCAAAGTAATGGTTAAGTCACGTCACCAGATGAAATAAATGATACAGTATATGCGCTTACCAAATGCATGGGCCTATATTGCCACATAGCAAACAGGTCAAATGAGCTTGGCAAAAAATTGCTGGATTCCTCTGAAGTGGATGTTACTGGCAGATGTTCCCATGGGTTCACAGTTCAAGGAGAGGAGGAAGGATAAGTCCCTCATTTGCCAAAAGCATGTAAATAAGCCAGAGGAGAATACATTGTGTAATACTGCTACTTCTCAACTTCTCTGATCAACATAGACGTCAAGATTCTTTCTAAGATAGTAGCCTCCTTACTTCACCCAGCCCAATCTGGCTTCGTCCTGGCACGTTCTGCGACTTTAAACATTTGCAAGGTCTTGCTAGCACTAGAATATGCCAAATCACACCCAGATCAAGATGTTGCCATCATTTCACTTGACGCCAAAAAGGCATTCGACAATATTAATTTCTCGTGGCTATATAAAGTAATGAACGCATTTGGTTTTTCGGGTTCGGTTGTATGCTTTTACAACAAATGTATGCGTCCCTGACAGCTCGCCTTGTCACTCCGGATTTCATCTAGGGCACCATTCCTCTGATGAAAGGAACAAGACAGGGGTGTCTTCTCTCCCCTCTGCTCTTCAATATAGAGATTGAGCCACTATCTAGAGACCTTAACTCATCTGCCGGTGTTAATGATGTCACTGTGGATGACATATTGCTGTTCTCCTCCAATCCTCTCTCAGACTTTGACAAGCTCCAGGAACTATTTGCAGCCTTTCAACTCAGCTCCAGCTTCAGAATGAATTTTGACAAAAGCGAGGTTTTAGCGATACACCCCTGAATGTCTGCTAAATGGTGATTGTCTTCCCTATTTATTTTAGCCACCCAACACATCACTTACTGGGGTATACATATACCTTTATTTATACATATTCCTTTATTGATGTAGTGCTCCAGAGAGACGATTATTCTATCTCCAGCCATTTCTCCTACCTTATTACACATCTGTCGGATAAATACCATCTTATTCCCTTCCAGAAGTGATCTTCCATATTCAACGACAATGAACTTCCAGAAAAAATTCTAACAGGTTACCTCTACATTCATAAACTCACAGTCTCAGAGACCTGGCAGGAAACTCAATTTAAAATCACCAAAACAGCTTACTACCATTTATTTTCAAAATTTACTCGCAGAAAATAAGAAAAACTTTTTTTTTTCAAAATTTTCTGTCTTTATTCTTTTTTTGTAAAAAATAAAAAACCCAGAGGTGATTAAATACCACCAAAAGAAAGCTCTATTTGTGTGAAAAAAATGATAAAAATTTCATATGGGTACAGTGTAGCATGACCACGCAATTGTCATTCAAAGTGTGACAGCGCTGAAAGCTGAAAATTGGCCTGGATGGGAAGGGTGTTTAAGTGCACAGTAGGCAAGTGGTTAAAGTAAACAAGGTTCAGCTACCCAAAGATCCTCGACACCATCGAAATGAACTTTCGCTTTACTCAACGCTTCTTTTCCAGATAGTGGAAATATATGGAGCTCTCCTTTACTCAAGAGGAACTATCGTCTGTCATGTGTCCATTCCACTACACTGACTGGTACCTGAAACGCGACTTCACCAATTCTCTGGGTAAACTTAAAGTATCTGACCTGTTCAACTCCTTCAACTCCTTACCAAACTAAAACATGCATGCTCTTATGGGGCTCTTGACTAGCTCTAACGACCTTATCCCTGACAGGTAGCCCTGCTTATTATAATTATTGTTAATCTACGATTTTATGAGATCATTACTTTATTACATCAAGTGTTGCTTCCCCTCCTGAGGGTATTAGAGTTTACTGTATTGTTAGTGTGTTCTTCATGTTCTGGAATATTTTGCCATTTCACTGTCTACAGGTAAATATACCCCCCCCCCCCCGTTCCCTCTCCTCTCCCCTTTCCCCTTTCCATGCCCCTGTCTGACAATTGTTTTGGCTAAGTATTATGAATCAGGGCTATAAAGCTCTTTGGTATGTACCTGTTTATATGTTGTACCGTGAAAATCCAATAAATATTAAAAAAAAAAAAAATACAAGTTCAAATGTTAGCCAATTCATTGAAAACAGTGTACTCCCAGTGTGGGGCATAATTTACCTTAACAGTTGGTAAAAAAGAACAGACCTTTGGAAACTGTTTCCAACATTGTAGGCAGAGGGCAAAGTACTTGTCACCAGCATTGCCTGTGATCTTGTTGCAGATAATATTTTCCCTTTTACTGATTTGCAATGCCTTCTTATTCTGGATTTTTTCTCTGTGTGGAGGTAGCCATCTTGGAGGAGGCATTGCCTTTGGCAAGCAGAACAGTCAGCAGCACAGTAGAACTTGACCAAAACCCACTCCAAAGCCTCTAGCAGTCAAAGGCAGCATTGTCTTAGATTTCCCACTACAAATATATATACTGAAGAAAATTATAAATGCAACACTTGTTTTTGCCCCCATTTTTCATGAGCTGAACTCAAAGATCTAAGAAAACTGGGATTCATCCATGAAGAGAACACCTCTCCAAAGTGTCAGACACCAACGAATGTGAGCATCTGCCCAGTCAAGTCGGTTACGAAAATGAACTGAAGTGAGGTTGAGACCCCGATAAGGACGACGAGCATGCAAATGAGCTTCCCTGAAACGGTTTCTGACAGTTTGCGCAGAAATTCTTTGGTTATGCAAACCGATTGTTGCAGCAGCTGTCCGGGTGGCTGGTCTCAGATGATCTTGGAGGTGAATATGCTGGATGTTGAGGTCCTGGTCTGGTGTGGTTACGCGTGGTCTGCGGTTGTGAGGACGGTTGGATATACTGCCAAATTCTCTGAAACATCTTTGGAGATAACTTATGGTAGAGAAGTGAACATTCAATTCACAGGCAACAGCTCTGGTGGACATTCCTGCAGTTAGCATGCAAATTGCACGCTCCCTCAAAACTTGCGACATCTGTGGCATTGTGCTGTGTGCTAAAACTGCACATTTTATTATGGCCAGCCTAAGACCCACCTGTGCAATAATCATGCTGTCTAATCAGCACCTTAATATGCCACACCTGTGAGGTGGATGGATTATCTTGGCAAAGGAGAAGTGCTCACTAACACAGATTTAGCCAGATTTGTGAACAATATGTGACAGAAATAGACTTTTTCTATGTACACAAAAGGCCTTAGATCTTTAAGTTCAGCAAATGAAAAATGGGGGCAAAAACAAAAGTGTTTTTTTTTTACATTTGTTCAGTGTAGTTATGAGGATGAATGAACATTTACATACCAGGACATGCATTGCCAATTTTTGAGGAATTCTAGACAAAAAGGTAAATCTTTCAGGGTTCTGCTCATGCAAAATTATCAATTCTAGATCTTCCCTGTAACATAGCAGATCATCACTTTTTCATATTCAGATCCACTTCAAGAAAGAAATATTATGAAGACCAGGTAGCCACCTTGCAAACTTGAAACAGGGATGCCTGGGATCAGAATGCCCAGCAGGCACTAATCGTCCTGGTAAAGTGTGCTATAACAGGGAAGGGAGCAGCATGACTCCTAATAGCAAAAGCCTGGAGAAATGTCTGCCTGATCCAAAGGGAAGGAGGAGGTTGCCAGGCCTTTTCATGGGCTGTCCAAAATCACAAAAAATGAATACAACCTCAGAAAGGAGGCTGCAGCAGACAGGTACACACAAACCACCCAGACAACATCCAAGGAGTGTAGTGCAACCTCCTCAGGATGCGAACAGTGTGGACACAGTCAAGGCAGAACAAAGTCCTTATTCAGGTAAAATAACCAATGGAATCCGGCTGTATTGCACTTCCGGTTCCTGTCCCCGTGACGGTGGAACGCAGATGCCGGCTCCGCCCACACCGCGTCATGCCGCTCTGACGTGTGCGGGTGTCTTGGGGGCAGACCCGGCCCCGGCGATCCAGGAAGCCCTTCCTGGATGCCGGCTGATGGCTGGTCCCCAATTAAGGCACTATTTAAACCAACTCACGGCATCCTACAGCAGAATCTTGCTGGTTGGAAGCCGTGGGAATGTCCGTTATTGGAACTTGGTTACTGAAAGGTAAGATTGCTTCTTTAAATTGGCTATATACACAGTGTGCTGGGAATAATGGTACCTAAACCATTGAAAATTTTAAAAATTGAAAGTTTTTTCCTTCAAATTAATAACCATGGAAGCTCTCAACCTTATATATATTCTTTTGTTTTTTGTCTCTTTTTTATAATTGATTAGTGCCTTTTGAGCTTCAGCGTTAGCCCTGGTATCCTTCCTTGGACTTCAGTTGCCTACTCTGAAGGACACCTATCTGGCTTTATCCTTCATTCCATCTAGTATATCAAGGGATATATCGCTTTGATTCTCACAAGGAAAGCAACACTGCCAGTTCTATCACGGTCAACCTGCTGTTTTTAACGTGTATTGCAAGCATCAAAAAAATTCCATACAAGGTTAACCCTGTAAGTGCTTCAACAAAATTACACCTTTGTAAATCTATTTGTATGAAGATTTGAATATTATCCATTGTTATATCAATATATGAATTTATACATGACATGTATCATTAATTTTCATGATTTTTTGATCATGTTTCTTTGTTGATAGAGCACTGTCAAGAACCATCCCTGAAGAAGAAGAAAATTGTATCTTCGAAACATGTTGGGTTTTAGGTTCTAGAACATGCATGGTTGTATACCTTTGTTTTTGATTGCTACTTGTTATTTTTTACCACTATTTAATAATCATATTTTGCATCCAATAAACGTAATTTCGAACATCAATATTTTTATAATTTTTGTGCCTAAAAAGTCCCAACTAGGGGAACCCCCCCAATTTTTTGTTATTCAGGTAAAAGTCAGACACCACCTTGGGAAAAAAAGGAGTGATGTGGATGGAGAACTACCTAATCCCTGTGTAAAACCAAACAGTAAGACTTACAGGACATGGCCGCCAACTCCGACACACGATATGTGAAAGTGATAACCAAAAAGTAAAGGAAGATCCCTAATATTAGGGAGGCTTCTGAAGAACCAAGAGAACCAGGTTCAGGTCTCAAGCTAAATGCCAAACCCCCTGAATAAAGGTACAAACAAAGGAGTGTGTGGTCAAAGGGCATTGAAAGAAAATCGAAAGGGCAGAGACCTGGCCCTAGTGGTGCTCAAGGCCAGTTTCTGATCAACACCCTGGTAGAGAAAAGCCAAGATCTGAGCCTCCTATAGCAGGGAAAGTGTTTACTACCAACTAGGACTGATTATAGGCAGTGATTAGTGTGTTTTTTTTCTGCCTAGTGTTCTACTTCTGAAGATGGCGCTATAACCCTACAGTCAATAAAATGAAGTAGTTAAGTAAAAAACCCCAAGCTAGATGGGATAATATAGCGCTTGCTAGTAAGAACAGATGCAAATAGGGATAAAATACCAATTAAAAAGGCTAATAGCATAAATAACTAAAATCTATGCCCTTAAAAATGCACAGTGAGACAGTATAAATAAATAAATAACAATATAAATAAATAGGTGTAGTAATAGTGCCAAGTGAAGTCCAAAATAGTTCATAAGTGACTTTGTGACATATAGTCCAAAAAAAGTGCCAGAAAAGTGCAAGTGCTTGGTGCTAGATCCTCCAATGTTCCAGGAAATCCAATCACAAAGGTGGCTTTCAAAAGAAAGATAAGGTGTAAACTCACCAGATATGGTGGGTCTCAAATGCCATACGACAAAGAGACCAATAGTGCTTTATGACCATTCAGGTCAGGGAAATGGTGACTGCTGGGCTCTGATCCTCCTAGACCGGGATCCTCCACGATAAATGGATCGGGTCCCCGAGGTCCTCTTAGATACACAGCAATGATCTCCTGCAGTGTCTTCTGTATTGTGGATCACTAATCCCCCCCCCCCCCCGCCGGAGGGTTGCAGGAAAGAAAATTGCCCTGTCCGTGGCCAGCCTAACTGAATCTACCTGGCAAAAACTAAACTACAGACACTATTGTGTAAGGCTGGGTCCCTACAAGTGTAAAAATGTTAAAGCCAGCTCAGCTACAAGATTAAATGTGGGAAGGAAAGAATCCGCACTAGGATAAGATTGGCCCATCACACCAGCCACACTGGAAGAGTCACGGGAAGCACTAGAGTCACCTTTTGATGTAAAGCTGCACCGATCTAGGCCTGCACTGGAGCACTTTCACGTGGGATTGGGACTATTATATAACTCATTCATATACCAAACCTTTATTGAGAGTTATATTTCACCTTATGTGTGATTGGGACACCTGCTTTTTATATACTCCTTTGTATGCGATTTTGTCTAATATTTATGTTTATGCGATTTTGGAATCGCATCACTTTGCACTATTAGTTGCCCGTTTTGCTAGCAGTTTATGTCTCATTTACCTTGGATGTTGATTTGAATTCACCCCTACACGCCCTTTGGGGCTCATTCATTGGTTGATTTTATCAATACACAGTCACTTTAGCACCTTACCTTAGACCTTAATCGTGATCTGCACTTTAATGATTGTAATGAACATTTTTTATTTATTTATTTGATTTATACCACGGAGTCACTTAGACACTTTCATAGATCTTGACCGATCTGCACCTTATTTCTTGGAGAAGGAAAACACCCCTTTAATTTATTTGTATCACTATTAAATCACTTTTTAGTGTGTCACTTATTATATTAAGCGTTTATATGATGCCCATATTTATTTATTCACTTATTTATCAAGATAATTTATTTGATCACACTTGTATTATTACCAAGTTCATTTTTCATTGTTGATAAGTTGTTACATTGTGATCATATTTATATATATCTTTGGAATATACCCTTCTCCTTACATCTCTTTATCCACAATTGGCAGCGCCACTTACCTCCTTACCAATTTCTTCATAAAGATTAAACATATGTGTAGTTTTTGAAGAAGAGTGGTTAATATACAAAGGGAATGAGCACGAACCTAATAAGAAAATGCGGTGAGAAACACTGTACTGATATGTGGATTATAATTATCAAAATACCAAATTAAAACGCAAACCAGGCTGAAATTGTATGTAAAACTCTTTCAGCCTAAGTGTAGCTAAAATTAAAAACAGACAAATCAGCACAAGGGACATACCTTTCAGTCAGTAGGATGGGACCCGTGTGCTGATTCCTCTTCTTTTAGTTAAAAATCCAGTTTGGCAAAGGTTAATACAATTAAGGGGTTGCCACGGGCTCTCATCAGGAGAGCCTGACTATGCCCGCCCTTTCCTCTCCAGGCTGCTCTATTCATAAAAGCTGGTCCTACAGCTTCTATGAATAAAACAGGATCTATGAATGGATGAACGTTGGACGAGTAAAAGCTCTGCTCCCTATATTTAGAGATCCTGTTTTATTCCCAGATACTGTTGAATGGCTTCTATGAATGGAACATCTGGGATGAAAGGGCTGGCATAGTCAGACTCATGGATGACAATGTGACAGCACAACGTATTACGAATTAGACATGGCCAAGTCTTTTCCTTTTGGGTGGAGTTTTATTTTTTTTGGATAGTATGGTTGAAACCTGAAACCCCGACAGTTTTTTTTTCTATGTCCCATTGGGCAGATTTCTATGTTTACCTTCACTTCTTGTCCTGTAGACACAAAAATAAATAAGAGGAAATCTCTCTAAGGCAATACGAATTGCCCTTTTAGTGGTCACCTGAAAAAAGTTTCACAACTGGAAGATTTCTCCTGTATTCCTGTTTCAGTGACAATTCAAAACTTGAGGTTTTTTTTTTGTTTTTGTTTTTTTTTACAGGAATTTTTTAAAACCATCAGTTTACACAGTGTTTTAAATATAAAGGGAGACACTTAAGTTACCATTCAATTCAAGACAAGAGGGTCAGGAGGGCCCTGCTTGTGAGAGCTTACAATCTAAAAGAGAGGGACAATTGCTACAAAATAAGCGAGATGCACTAGTCCAATGATTTCTGGACTGGAATACATCCCAGCACACACTGCGAATCGCCGAATGACGTCATCGCCGATCGGACCCGGAAGTGAGGAGAGGAGGAATAAAGCAGATATTAAGGTATTTACTAGCAAAAAAAAAAAAAAAGTTTCCATTGGTAAAAGTCGTTTAAAGGGGATTACATAGATCTAAAGTTACGAAAATGGGTGGAACTCCACTTTAACACATTGCCTTCACCACAAATATTCACACCTCTTACCGGACAATATGGATCTCAGGTTATAGAGCTTAATCACACTATAGTAAACACCCAACCAATGGAATCAGATGAGCCCAAAAACAAATCTCCACAGCTGTATCGTCCAGAGCAAATGATATTAAAACACTAGCTTGCCAGTATGTTTGCTCCTTTGATCTTTAGGTGGTTTCAGTAACAGGAAGCTCCAACACCCTGAACTAGCTGCAGATCGATTGAAGAAAGCCAAGAAGGAACCATTATGAGGATTGTTATTATTATTTTTGATGTGGGGATAAGTGCAAAGATTTTTTTGAAAGAATATTGTTACAAAAACAGAGCTCAGGTTAAATTGCTAAATACACCAGAAGAACAAATATTGCCAGCCGAAACGTTTGTAATACACTTCAGACATACTTGGTAATAATGTCCACCACACTATACAGGCAGGAAGAAGAAAGCACTATTCACTCTTGCACTGTAGGTTTCTGTGTATCTCTTTGCAGTCTGCAGAATCTATATGAGCGTAGTATGGAAACCCTCCGTGTGCTCTTCTCAACACCTCCACCAACAGAACCATTTGTTCAAGCTGGCTAATGGTCACCCACTCAATCAGATTTCTGCTGTACAGGGGGTTATTGAATGATTACCAAAAAAGGAACAGCCGGACCAGCACCCCACAGTGGAGACCACTGGAACTGTGTAGTATTACAGGACCAGCTGGAGCAACACCCCACCTAGTGGACAACACTGAAAATAATACTGACTATACAATTATATGTTGCAAAGTGCTAAAATAATATGGAATATATAAAAGTAAAAATTGTTCGGAAACTCCAAATAAAACACTCCCTTCTATATACAGACTTGACCAGACACGGGTTGAATTAATATCTTCTTCTCCCAACTGGCCCAGAGAATATATCTATCCAGTAAGTACGTAACCAATACAACTGGCACATGTACCAATATACAAATTTATATTAATATCCTCATCTTATATATCCCAGTAGCTACATCCAGTTGATTCTTATGAGGACCCGAGGACCACAAGCAGGCCCAGGCATACTACTATTTAAGTATGTATTATATGACCAATCGTGAAACAAATGTCTCAGGATGGTCAAAAAATAAAATACCCTCACTACCATTTCATATATTTTGCAGAGATGGTTGACATTTTTCCTTGATAAAGGCCCCCCCGCCGAAACACGTAGGAACTCAAACACTCTCTCATACAAAGATCCAACGCCAACTCAAGACGTTCGGACCACAAGAGAGAGACTAATGTCACTTTACCACCATGTCACTTCTTCCATACTCTTCTTCACCTTCACCTATGGGTCTGTAGCCCATACACCATATGTAACATATTTACTGTAACTGGAAACGCATGATATTTATCTTCTATGTTATTTCGGAATAAATATTACTATATTTTATATCTAAGATATCTCTTTGTGTACTAGCCCGTAAAAGTCCCACACACCTTGACCTGAGGCACCAACCTCCCCCTTTACCAAAATATATATATATATACACAGTATTTTTCTAACTATAAAGACAATTTTTAAAAATACATTTAAAGCCAATCTTTACTACTGGATTTAAAAAAAAAAATGCTTGTTTAGGTCTAGGACACAAAGAAATGCAGTTTTACTAACCTGATCCTCCACTCCCCTGCATTGTACTTGATGAGGTATGTGAGTGCAGGAGCATAGGGCAGAAAAAGCTGTGAGGTTGGTCAGAGTGAAGGGAATCTCCTAGCAGATAGGATCAAGTAAATAAGGCTGCTTCTTCTGATCCCCTGGACCTAAACAGACATTTAACACTTGCATTGTGGGGCAGACCCACTGCAAGGGAAGATTTTCACTTTCCTCGGGATTCAGTTTTAATGATTTATTAATGACTACATATCTGAGCAAAGAAGTGTTGGCTCATGGTTGTCAATAGTTCTACTTTAATAACAATATTCTCTTTGCTGTATAGGAAGACTAAGAGACTAGCAACAGCTAGCGGCTAAAGATGCTCTCACTGTAACTATGCTTCAGTAAGGACTAAAAAAGTACATGCTAGTTATCCTTTGAATCAATGAAGATCCTAGGATATCTCAGGACATTTAAACTAGATTCCCATGAACTGATTTAAAACAACTCAAAAGTGTACCGAATTATCATTGGGCACATGCATGTGTCATTTTTGAAATCAGAAGATTAGAGAAAAAAAGAATGCATGTTTCTTTCTATATCGATGATTTTTTAATGATTCTTTATTAATGATTTAATAATAGTTTGTATTTAAAGCCAAAAGAGAAATGTGAATAGTGTTTATTTGTAGAGTAATGTTTGCTGTAAACACATCAATAAATCAATGTAAAAACTGAATGCACGTTAATAGCCAAAAGCTAATCACACACACACACGGCTTTGAAGTAGATAAAAGGGTACCGCGTTGGCAATAAAGTACATTGGCATACAAAGTACTGCATAGGTAGACAAAAAAATCAAAGAACACCAATGACGTTTGGAGCCAGTATATTTCCCAGCACCAGTGTGCAGTAATGGCTCCAGCCGGACACCTTTTTTAAGCTTGGAAAATGGTTGTGGAGGTTTAGAACAGAAAAGGGTCTGAACCTCTACCAGGGTTTATGGATGTCTGTTCCCTATTAGGAACATTTAATTTCCTTTCCTGTTGACCACACAAGAAATGAGATGAGCTTTCCAATGGCAAACGGTTCAAAAAAAACCTTCACCACATACAAAAAAGTATTTCCTTTCAAATAGGAGAGAGCCCTCTTACTTATTGTCCCATTGGCAATAGAGTAAGGGTTCATAGATTTTACTGAATAGGGTCACAAGGCAAAATAACAGTCTGACATAAAGTAGTTGAGTTTTAAGCCATATTTAGCTTTTCTGAATTCTTTGTGCCAGCAAAATATGTATGAATATGTACAGATATAATATTACTAAAACATGATTTTGCTCAGCTGTTCAAAGAAATCTCAGCTGAGAGGAAATCCAGATGGAAACAGAAAGGTGTGATTGTATTAGAGCAGTTGTATGAGCATGGAACTATGGGAACATTTGAATACCTGAATAAACAACATGATATAGCACAGTGATAACAAATCTTGGCACCCCAGATGTTTTGGAACTACATTTCCCATGATACTCAACTACACTGCAGAGTGCATGAGCATCATGGGAAATGTCGTTCCAAAACATCTGGAGTGCCAAGGTTCGCCATCACTGATATAGCACATAAACACTTTTATAAATATTTAAAATTAAGACATGCCTTGCAGGCGCAATTTAGCAGGCGGAATCTTAAAGCGGAGTTCCACCCTCGGAAAGTTTTTTTTAATAAAAATACCCCCGGGACATTTAGGGCTAGTGCATTCCACAATGGATAGCCTCTGAACTGTCCCGGGTCACACTTACCTTTTAGAAAAAATAATTACCTTGAAAATGTCCAGCGCTGCCATCTCAGGTGTGGGCAGCTGAAGCCAGCGCGTCCTGTCCGGCGTCCTCTTCTGTGTCCTCTTTGTCCCAGAATGCCCTGAACCGGCCCCGCTCATCATGTCCGGTGCAGGCACGTCATTCCTGCACAGCTTCTGGGCATGCCCAGAAGCTGTTTAGCAGTGAATGACGTGCCTGCACCGGAACTGACGAGCGGGGCCGGTGCAGGCGCATTGATTCCTGGGAGCGATGATGCTCAGCTCCCAGGAATCAATGCAAACAGGAAGTGATGGCATGGGCCACGGCCGAAGAAAGAGGAAGAGGAAGTAAGGTGAGTATATTTTCTTCTAAAACAAGGTAAGTAAAGAAAAAAAATCGTGATTATCCATTTATTTTTCAGGTGACACAGATCAAGCAGATGGGGCAAAGTGACTTTTAAGGGTGGAACTCCACTTTAAGATATCAAAATACCCCCTTATAGGAATTCTGAAGTCACAGGGGCCGAAGGGACTGATATCAATATTGTGCTCCTTTCTATTACAAGCTAAAATAGGCAGTGAAACAATGAAAAAGAGACAAATGGCAGGTTTTGATCCCAGAAATGACAGATAAGAAATAGGTGGAGATATGTTCCTTGCATTTGGTGGTATCGTCAACAGATAATATTAAGATGACACAATTGTATAAAATGCACCAGATATATTTTAGCCCTATTATATAGTATAAAATGGGTAGAAGGTCAACATCAGAATGTTTGCAATGTCATCAAGATGAAGTGAATTTCTGCCATTTGATTTGGTCATGTAGAGAGGTGAAAGATTATTGGAGTCAAGTAATAAGAAAATTATCTGAAATTATTAAAAAAAGCAGTGCCTTGTACCTTTGAATTATGTTTATTGGGGGTGTTGAATGATGAAGAATGGTCAAAACATGTAGGGGTCCTTTCACACGAACGATCCGATCAGATCCGCCTGTCAGTTTTTCAGGCGGACCTGATCAGATGCTCCATGCATCCCTATGGGGCAGCAGATGTCAGCGGAGACATGTCGGCTGACACCCGCTGCTATCCGCTTCCGATCCTATCCATGAAATCCAGACGGAGGGAAACCCTATTTTCCATCTGTCCAGCGGATGGGATCGGATGAGAACGGACAGGTCTTTTTGCAAAAAAACACGTTTTCAGGCTCAAAAGCAGATTGCTAAGAGATGGATGAAACCTTCTATAAGAGAATGGATGAATGCAGTTAATCATATCATAGCATATGAAAAAGTTATGTATGAAAGTAGGAGAAACCAAAAGAAATATCGGAAGATTTGGAGTAAATGGTGTATTGTGGAAGGGACTAGTGAGAGAAAGAGTAGATGAATAGAATGATTAATGTAGAAATTTGTAAATGAAAATAATATTTTTATTACTATGTATTTTTTTTATATGCAATAAAGAGTATTAAAAAAATTATACTTTTGCTAAACAAAATGACATGGCAGAATTATTTGTGCAAATGATGTGAAGTTATTGTGACAGTGATATGCCTTTTTGGCCAGCTTTGCCAGCTTTTAATAGCAGAGTTGAAATTGGGTTTTACCTGAGTACACAACACTGAAAGATTTGGATTACTAGGCTTACTGGTGCTAAGTAGGGCTGTTTTCACTTTATAGCTGACTGATTTGACTTCAATTTCCACTTCTGCAGCCAAATTAAAATAATGTTTTTTTTTTATGCTTATTAAATGTTCCCATTCACCATAACATAACTTGCCTGGAGTTCTGGTTTAAAAGAGAATGTTGTATACAATTTGTGTGTATAATATAAGTAGAGCATTTTGCTAACAAAGATTTGAGGTGCAAAATCAAACCAGTGTCATCCATACAGCTTTTTAAAGAATAGGAGTGATCCGAACATTACAGATTTATTTAAGGCAAGCCCTGTCATCTTTTTCTGAAAGCAATTTTAGTGAATGCATGGTTAGTAGTTGAAATTTACACCCAGACAATAAAACATTTCCATGTGTGAACCTGAACTGCCAGACAAGCAGAGACCTTTACTTATTGCTTTGCCACATTTCATCTATAGATCAGAGCATAAGCTTTTAATCTTCTAAGCATTTCCAATTGGTATTTCATTAAAGTTAATAGGTGGACCTCAAAATGTCACCAGATGGTGTAAAACTCCTGAGAATGTCTAGAACTTTTTAATGACATGATTTCAATGAGACACGAAACAATTAGATTACAGTAAACCCATTTACAAAATGAAATACTGTGTTAGTTTGCATGTTAAAAGATAAATATGCATTATGTCCCCATAAAAGGAAGATGATCTTGTTTGTAACATAAGGTTGCAAAACAAAAAGTGTTCTCAATAGAATAAAACAGACTTAATGTGGAACTCCAGCTAAACCATTTTTAAGTTTTGGATAAAGTGTTGAAACCTTCAATATTTTCTGGGGCACTGGAAAGGAACAAATATACAGATCAGGAGTTTTTTCTTCACTTTTTAAACCAAACGTGTATATAAAACATATGGTGATTACAAAAACTAAACAATGCTTATATAAAATGCTAGTCATGCTAATCAAGTGACTATGTTACTGACCCAGAACATTTGTATAGATAGGTGTCCTGACATTTATCTGATTTGTCAATCTGTATGCTTGTTCTGGGGCACTGTCAGAGACAGCCAGGCAACAAGTATTTTCAGGAGTAGGTCATCAAAAACAACCTTCATATATCACAGCTTTTCAATTGATCTGAGGTTTGTTTTAAATGCAGATAGTGCAAAAATAGCTATACACTCTGTATATTTGTGCAATAAGTGTAAAAATGGCCATAGACATGTCAGTCCGTGATAGATTTACAGTTAGGTCCATAAAACTTTAAAGGGACACTTTGAAAACACATCAGATCTCAATGGGGAAACATATCATGCTGGATATCTATACTGATAAGGACTGGATAATGTGTTAGGAACAAAGGGATGCCACATCCTTTAATGGAAATGAACATTACCAACCTACAGAAGGCTGAATTCAAAGACACCCCCAAAAATCAAAGTGAAAAAATTATGTAGCCGGTTAGTCAATGTTGCTGAAATTTCATTGCAGCAACTCAAAATGGTACTCAGTAGTTTGTATGGCCCCACGTGCTTGTATGCATGCCTAACAATGTCGGGACATGTTCTTAATGAGAGGATGGATAGTGTCCCGGGGTATTTTCTCCCAGATCTGGACCAGGGCATCACTGAGCTCCTGAAAACACTGAGGTGCAACCTGGTGGTGTCAGGTGGACCAAAACATAATGTCCCAAAGGTGTTCTATTGGATTTAGTTCAGGCAAGAGCGGGGGCCTTTCAATGGTATCAATTCCTTCATCCTCCAGGAACTGGCTGCATACTCTCGCTACATGGGGCATTGTCATGCACCATAAGGAACCCAGGACCCACTGCACCAGCGTAGGGTCTGACAATGGGTCAAATGATTTAATCCCAATACCTAATGGCAGTCATGGTGCCATTGTCTAGCCTGTAGAAGTCTGTGCATGCCTCCATGGATATGCCTCCGCAGGCCATCACTGACCCACCATCAAATCGGTCATGCAGAATGATATTACAGGGAGCATTATGTTCTCCACAGCTTCTCTAGACCCTTTCACGTCTGTCACATGTTCTCAGGGTGAACCTGCTCTCATCTGTGAAAAGCACAGGGTGCCATTGCCGGACCTGACAATTCTAGTGTTCAATGCCAATCAAGCTCAACGGTGCTGGGCAGTGAGCACAGGACCCACTAGAGGACGCTGGGCTCTCAGGCCACCCTTATGAAATCTGTTTCTGATTGTTTGATCAGAGACATTCACACCAGTGGTATAGGTCATTTTGTAGGGCTCTGGCAGTGATTATCCTGTTCCTCCTTGCACAAAGAAGCAGATACCAGTTCTGCTGATGGGTTAAGGACCTTCTTTGGCCCTGTCCACTTCTCCTAGAGTAACTGCCTGTCTCCTGGAATCTCCTCTATGCTCTTGAGACTGTGCTGGGAGACACAGCAAACCTTCTGGTAATGGCACATATTAATGTGCCATCCTGGAGGAGTTGGAATGCCTGTGCAGCCTCTGTAGGGTCCAGGTATCGCCTCATGCTACCAGTAGTGACACTAACCCAAGTCAAATGCAAAACTAGTGAAAAACAGTCAGAAAAGATGAGCAGGGAAAAAATGTTTAGCATTCTGTTTTTGAGGTTGTCTCATAGTTGTCCATCTAGTGCCTCCATTGCTAATTTAATTAACACCAAAGCAGCTGAAACTGAATAACAACCCCCTCTGCTACTTAACTTACCAGATCAATATCCCAGGAGTTTCATTGACCTGATGCTATACCATTATTGAAAAGTGTTCCTTTAATTTTTTTTCAGCAGTGTACATTTGGACACAGGCACACTTTTCATACTTTTAGCTCTGTATGCCACCAGAATAAATGTAAAACGAAACAATCCAAATGAATTTGAAGTGCAGACTTTCAGCTTTAATTCAAGGAGTTGAACATAAATATCAAGTACAAATTTTAGGAATTGCAACCATTTTTATACACAGTCTCCCTATTTTCAGGAGCTCAAATGTAATTGGACAAATTAATATAATCATAAATAAAATGCTCATGTTTTTCTATTTTGTTGAGAATCCCTGCCTGAAGTCTGTAACCCATGGACATTACCAAAGACTGGGTTTCCTCCTTTCTGATGCATTTACAGGCTCTAACTACAGCTGTCTTCAGTTGTTTGTCTGTGGGTCTTTCTGCCTTTAATTTTTCCTTCAGCAAGTGAAATGCATGGTCAATTTCGTTGAGATCAGATGATTGACTCAGCCATTGCAGACTATGCCGCTTATTTTCCTTCAAAAGCTCCTGGGTTGCTTTTGCAGTGTGTTTAAGGTCATTGTTCATCTGTACTGTGAAGCGCCGTCCAATCAACTTTGCTGCATTAGGCTGAATCTGGGCTTACAGTATATCTCTAAACACTGCAGAATTCCCCCGGCTGCTTCTGTCTTCTGTCACATCAATAAACGCCAATAACCCAGGGCCACTGGAAGCCATGCATGCCCATGCCATCACACTGCCTCCACCATGTTTTACAGATGGCAATGTGTGCTTTGCATCATGAGCTGTTCCAAGCCTTCTCCACGTCTTTTTCTTCCTGTCATTCTGGTACAGATTAATCTTAGTTTTATCTCTCCAAAGAATACTTTTCCAGAACTAATGTGGCTTTTTTAGATGCTTTTTTGGCAAAGTCTAATCTGGATTTTCTATTCTTCAGGCTTATGAATTATTTGCCGCTTGTGGTGAACTCTCTGTATTTGCTCTTGTGAAGTCTTCTCTTGATTATAGACTTTCACAATTATATACCTACCTCGTGGAGAGTGTCCTTCACTTATCTGGATGTTGTGAATGGGTTTTCCTTTACCATAGAGAGGATCCAGCGATCATCCGCCACTGTTGTCTTCTGTGGACGTCCAGGCCTTTTTATGTTGCTGAGCTCACCAGTGCATTCTTCTTTCCTCAGAATGTACCAAACTGTTGATTTGGCCACTTCTAATGTTGCTGCAATCTCTCTGATGGATTTATTTTTGAAGCCTTACAATGGCCTGTTTCACTTGCATGGACAGCTCCTTTGATCGCATGATGTAGGTTCACAGCAATAGATTCGGAATGCAAATACCACACTTAGAATTAACTCCAGACCTTTTACCTGCTTAATTGATGAAGAAATAATGAAGGAGTAGTCCACACCTGGCCATGAAACAGCTTTTGATTTAACTGTCTAATTACGTTTGGTCCCTTGAAAAAGGGGGTGGCTATTCTTAAGAGCTGTAATTCCTAAACTCTTCCTCTGATTTGGATGTACGTACCCTCAAATTAAATCCATTATATAACTATAGCTTGAATATGTTTCTGTAAATACCTGAAAAATTGCAATAAAGGCATTCATGTTTAAATAAAATCCTTAATGATGCAACACACAAAGTATAATTTCAAACCTTGAAATTGAAACAATATAAAGTATGTTACCCCAACATTTCATATTCCTAATATGCGTTTGTTGTACCACATATATACTGTATATTAAAAAGTATCCTGTTCTCTTTGCATTGCTTTCTTGTGAAATACCTGGTGAGCCTACCAGTTCCTCTGCTTGCCTATTTCAAACTGACTATTCCAAGCATGAAAGCACATACATCTGGGTGTGGTCAGTTTAAATATTTCTGACATTAAATATTGCCACAGATTCTGGCAATGCCCCAAGATCTCACAGTTTTGGGACACAATCGTACAATACATCCAGGAAGTCACAGGCCTGGCAATTGCCAAGTTGCCTCACCTAATGCTCTTTGGGACTACAATTACAAACACAGCGCCAAGTTCCCCTCCCCCAATGGGCCCAGCAAAGAAAGCCATACAAAAATCTTAGACACTTGCTACCCCTCCATCAATGTCCACGGTGGACAAGGACCTGAAAATGCTTCTATACAAGGAAAAAACATATACTGAGCTACAGAACTTTATACACACAAAGCAATTTTTCAACAGATGGCATACCTACATAGAACATTCTTTCTCATCTAATGTCTTCTTTTCAGTACACAGACTGGTTTCGTGAAGCATCTGTTTCATGAATGCTAGGTAAACTAAAGACCTGAGATGTTCTTGTTCCAGTACCATTCCATCAGGTCACTACCTATGATAGCCTAATCATAAGAAAGATGTATTTTTTTTTTTTAATGGGTGTATTGTTTTTTAAGTCAGCACGGTAGACCAGACCAGAGTCATCCTAAACCATATATTATCGATGCTCTCTTCCCGTACCATGCAAGACCATCACTTCCCCCTCCTCTATGCCTGCATCCTCCCCCCCCTTTCTCTATTTTTTCTTCTCTTTTCCTCTCCCTTCCTGTACAACCCTTTTACCCTATTTTCGCACCAGGTTATGAAAATGACTAACATGTTGATACCTTTCCATGTTTTTGTTTATTCAGAAGTGTTCTGTACAATTGTCTACTTATGTTTATTCCTTGTTTCTTTCTTGTTTTTGTATAACAAAATTCGTAATAATATATAATATGACAGCTTAAATGCCCAACGAAAACCATATAAAGGTATAAGCTATCCCAAGCGCTTCAAATGAGGACCACTCACCAATAAATAAATTGGCTATGCAGCTACTTAACTAAAACATATGGAGAAAGATATATAATAGATAGATACTCAGCAATATCCCTATATATATATAGTAGCGCAAACTTGTCAAGAAGCAAGTGCCAAAAAAATACTGTGCCCACTGCACAAAAGTCCGAAATGCAATAGATGTCACATAGGCAGCAGGAAAAAGTTCAGAAATGACTCAAACAGTCCATAATCCTTCACTCTATCTCCTGGGATGTTAATGTACGAAGACGTGTTTCTCAAAAGGATCACCACCACCACCGTGCTCCAAGGGGGGAGGAGAATTGCCCTCTCACCAGATGCTGTGGCCCAACCCACTTTCGTGTTTGAGCATTCAGGCTTATAATGATGGTCACTGGTCCAGAGTATCCACAACAGGAATCGCACCAGCGCAGTCAAAAAAAGCTCAGCAGCATATGGGGAGGAGAGAACATAATCCCAATAGCGTGATACCGTTTGAAAGGGTTTTATTAAATAAAATAAAACATAAGGTAACACACTCACATGTCTTGTATGTCATCCAACGCAAAAAAACAGTCACGAATAGGGGAGGGATGCCCTTCGGGAGATGATGTCCAGGCTCCACGCCGTGGACGCCGCGCCTTCTGGGTAATCCGAACTCCTCTTACACAGCCTGGTTACATCGCCTGGTCACGCCCCGACGCGTTTCGTGATTTCCACTTCTTCCCCGGGAGCGTGACCACGGCGGCTTGGCGGTAACCTTAAATACCCATGCCCATCAACCCACAGGGCGGGGCCAGGGTTGACATCATCGACCATTGGTGGTTGCTCAGGTGTGTCGACCAATCACAGACTAGATTTACAGGATCACTTCCTCTCAATTCACTAATCTCTATGGTACATTACCCTATAACCCGGAAGTAGGGTGGTGCCGAGGTTCACACCATCGGTTATTGGTGGATGCCTGTAGAATACTGGCCAATAGCAGGCTAAGGCAGCACAGTAACCCTCCATCTCGCCACTATTCACTACAATGGGCCGTCCTACGACCCGGAAGTATAGCACACAGGAAGTTAATTGCACCCTTATGCTGAAAGCAAAAAGACACCAACCACTCAACCACCAATAGACCGATAGTATCCATACAAAATCGCTAGTGTATATACATACTTAAAACGCTGTAAATTACATCACTTTCCATTGGTAGTGACGATCGTGTTCTGACCAATCATAGTGATTCAGCTTTACGCCCAATCAGCTAAAACTTCCTCCTTAATTAACATATGACCCGGAACAATAATAGCACGGATTCCCGGCCGGATGTAAGGTCTCCATGACCCGGAAGAATAATAACATAGAGTCCCGGCCGGATGTATGGGCTCCACCCACCAGGAAGACCAAGAAGTTATTTATGTGTACTCAGTACACTATGCACAACAGCAGCTCCAGCATTCCAGGTGGCTCAGCAAGTAGAGTCATTGGCAAACACACTGGAGGTCACAGGTTCAAGTCTGGGTCCTGACACTGTGAAAATACACCTGTTAACCATATGCACATTTAAAGAGACTATGCACAACAGTGCCATCTACCAATGGAAGTGTAACAATGTAAGGAAAATTTGTATGGAAGTATAATCCATATACCAAAAATATCATAATACTAAACAAAAACATGTCACACCAGAAAAAAGAACACGAATCTATTGGAAACTAATAGGCAAAACTAAATATAAATAAGTAAAATCATTAAAATATTTAAAATAACCGTAAGCCCATAACCAACGCTAGACAGCATGAGTCACAAGCCTAGGGACATTTGTGTGTGCGGACACTTTGGGGGATCACGGTCCTCCCAACGCACATCATCCAAAGATGAAAGATCAAAAAACAAAAAAGATCAAGTATAAAATAATATAATATAGAGTTGGAAACTAAAATCAATGATCACTAATAAAACAATTTAAATCCAACTCTATATTTAATCCTACAGGGCTCAAAGATTGGGTCTGGAATATCCATTTTGTTTCGCACTTTGATAATTCCCTAACCCAATTGGCACCCCTCCACGGGGGTGTCACCCGCTCGACACCCCAGAATTGTAAACAACTGGGGTCCCGTTGGTGATGTGAACGGAAATGGGCTGGGACACTGTGCTCTGTTTTGCCCTTAATAATATTGCTGATGTGCTCCCCAACTCTAATTGTCAAAGTGCGTTTAGTTCGTCCTATATAAATGATTTTGCAGGGACACATTAAAGCATACACCACATGCGTGGTATCACATGTGATGAAATGCCTAATGTCGAAACTCTTGTCAATTGCTGCAACATAAAAGGACTCACGTCTCCTCTGATTTTGGGGGGTATACGAACATGACTTACATCTCCCACATTTGTGAAACCCTCGTCTACCCGGAAAGAAGGAAGTATCCGGGGGATTAAGGATCTTCTTCACCACCCTGTCCCCAAAGCTCGGGGCCCTACGGTAAATGAAGGATGGAACATCGGGCAACACAGGTCCCAATACTGCATCCATCTGCAAGATGTTCCAATGGGTTTTGAAGATGGCTTCTACTTTTTTGTGGTCCTCACAGTAATCAGACAAAAAACTCCATTGTTTATCGTCAGATCCATTTGTGGGTCTCGTCACGTTCTGCAAGCATGCAGCTCGAGGGATATCCAGAATATTTTCAATCTCTTTCTCAAGACATTGTTCGTCATATCCCTTTTGGATAAACCTCTCCTTAAGAACATTGGTTTGGGCGATATAGTCTTCTTCAAATGTACAGTTCCGTCGTACTCGCATGAACTGGCCACGCGGTATATTACGCAGCCAGTTCGGGTGATGTCCACTTTGAATAGACAGGTAACTGTTTCTATCTGTAGACTTGAAGAAGACAGACGTAGTTAGTCTGCCCGAACCCTTCTTTATATTTACATCCAAGAAGTGGATATCCGTTAAACTCCAATTGAACTCGAGTTTGATGTTATTTGTATTAGTATTCAAATAACTCATGAAGTTCAATAATGAGGACTCTGTGTCGTTCCATACAAAAATAATATCGTCTATGAATCGACGATAGAAAAGGAGTTCTGGTCTCTCCCTACAAAAATACATGTTTGTCCTCCCACTCTGCCATAAAAAGGTTGGCGAGACTGGGAGCGAATTTCGCTCCCATTGCCACACCTTTCTTCTGGCTGTAGAAGGACTGATTATACCAGAAATAGTTATGCCCTAGACAAAAGTCCAGGGCATTCCGGATAAACAACTTCTGGTTATGTGGTAAATCATCCCTCTTACTCAGGGCCCAATTAAGGGCCAATAGAGCATCATCATGTTGGATGATGGTGTAGAGGGATGACACGTCCGCCGTCACTAAGAAAGCGGACGAGTCATCCCCCAAGACCACATCATCCAACGATATAAGCAGGTCCTTAGTGTCTTTAAGGTAAGCCCTTGTAGTTACGACACTGGGTTGGAGGAAGGTGTCCAAATATTGGCCCAACCTAGCACACACCGATCCTATCCCGTTAACTATCGGGCGGGGCGGTGGGCAGTTCGGATCCTTGTGGACCTTAGGTAGCGTGTACACTATCGGTATTCTGCACGCACTCGGGACCAGGTATTGTTTCTCTTTTTTTGTTAGCACATGGTTTTTGTACCCCTGGTCTACCAAAACTCTGAGGTCACTTTCAAAATCACTAGTTGGATCCTTTGACAACAGTACATACGTGGTTTCATCTGCCAACATACCCTGTATTTGTTGGTGATAAAACTCTGGATCCATTATCACCACTCCCCCACCCTTGTCGGCGGGTCGGATGATAATGTCTATCCTTAGTATCTATCTATTATATATCTTTCTCCATATGTTTTAGTTAAGTAGCTGCATAGCCAATTTATTTATTGGTGAGTGGTCCTCATTTGAAGCGCTTGGGATAGCTTATACCTTTATTTGGTTTTCGTTGGGCATTTAAGCTGTCATATTATATACTTCTCTACATTACCGAGCTGCTATGGATGCTATCAAATTTTTGGGATCGAGACAGGTTGATCTCAAGAATATTTTTAGCTCCAATCAGGTTATTACACCTGATGAGGATATCACCGCCACTTTAAAGATTTTGGCCTTCACCTTAGAAAAGCAAGTGAGAGCCTGGTGGGATATCAATACCATTGAGATCTACCTATCTGAAGGACTTATCAGTAGGGGTCTCAGATGGGATATGGCACCCCAGGATGGCCTGACAGATGATGAATCCACGAATGAGTGGTATTCATTCTTCCATAGAGCAGGCATAGAATTACAGTCTCTTATACTCAAAAGAAAAAAACGCAAGATGGAATTAATTAATGACAAGATCAAGGAACTACAGAAAAAGATAGAAAATATTCAGGAAACTACGGCAATTAAGGATTTTAATGAGAAAACTAAAGCGAAACTGGACAAGATTGATAAGGAGACACAATTAAAGAAAGTTAAAAAATTCAACAGGGATCTTAAAGATTTCAAAACAAATCAGGTTTATTGTTGGCAGGCTGAACCCTCTTTATATGGAACAGTTCCGCCAGTTCCCGTAGTCCCCGAAGTGGGAGCATCCGGAGCTCCATCGGGAACAATGGAACAGGGAGATGAACCCAGGACACCGAATGTGGTGAATAGGTTTCCAACTAGACCCCAAACCCCGTTTGAAATACCCCAGTGGACGGGACCCCCAAGGAAGGGACACCATAAACAACTTGGTAGGTCCCGTGGAAACCAAAGGG
The DNA here is from genome assembly GCF_965119305.1 of Pelophylax lessonae. NCBI lineage: Eukaryota > Metazoa > Chordata > Amphibia > Anura > Ranidae > Pelophylax > Pelophylax lessonae. The sequence continues at coordinate 184,583,463 of NC_138771.1, read as the reverse complement.
GAGGCACTAGAGGCTATCCCCAGCCTAATTATGTGAATACACACAATTACTATCAACCATTAGTGGGACAGGATGCAACCGGAGATGGGACCCCACGCCGACAACCTTTTTTAGGGAGAGGCAGGGGCAGGGGGAGGGGGAAGAGTCGACCCCAACCCCAGGGACGTCAAGGGGAACATTGGGGAAACCCAAACCCCAACCCAAATCAGTATCCAAGCAACAACGAGGAGTCAGAGCGGGACGGCGAATACAACGCCAGAAAAAGAAGGAGGGAATGAGAGGACAGGGCATTTATAATATTAGCTCTGTCACTCTAACAGACAAAGAACTCCATATACTGGACCAGGGCCTGAAGTGTGCCCCTAAACGGACCCTTAACAAATTTAGTACTTATATTGACACACATAAGTACATACGCAAACTTAACATCAAGAAATACCTTATTAGTAACCCCATTAATTCCGTGAGTAATACTTATTCTGGTATGGCGGTGAATAGTGGTTTGAGAAACAAGTCCATATGGAATCCCCCGGTTAGAAACAACCAGGCAGTTGAAATATTCAAAAGTTTAGTTTTGAAAGACCTCCAGCACCTACCGATTGATCATTCTGTTAAGAACAAAAGTAGACACATACAGGAGGGGCTGGAATCCCTTGAACAAAGGATAGACATTATCATCCGACCCGCCGACAAGGGTGGGGGAGTGGTGATAATGGATCCAGAGTTTTATCACCAACAAATACAGGGTATGTTGGCAGATGAAACCACGTATGTACTGTTGTCAAAGGATCCAACTAGTGATTTTGAAAGTGACCTCAGAGTTTTGGTAGACCAGGGGTACAAAAACCATGTGCTAACAAAAAAAGAGAAACAATACCTGGTCCCGAGTGCGTGCAGAATACCGATAGTGTACACGCTACCTAAGGTCCACAAGGATCCGAACTGCCCACCGCCCCGCCCGATAGTTAACGGGATAGGGTCGGTGTGTGCTAGGTTGGGCCAATATTTGGACACCTTCCTCCAACCCAGTGTCGTAACTACAAGGGCTTACCTTAAAGACACTAAGGACCTGCTTATATCGTTGGATGATGTGGTCTTGGGGGATGACTCGTCCGCTTTCTTAGTGACGGCGGACGTGTCATCCCTCTACACCATCATCCAACATGATGATGCTCTATTGGCCCTTAATTGGGCCCTGAGTAAGAGGGATGATTTACCACATAACCAGAAGTTGTTTATCCGGAATGCCCTGGACTTTTGTCTAGGGCATAACTATTTCTGGTATAATCAGTCCTTCTACAGCCAGAAGAAAGGTGTGGCAATGGGAGCGAAATTCGCTCCCAGTCTCGCCAACCTTTTTATGGCAGAGTGGGAGGACAAACATGTATTTTGTAGGGAGAGACCAGAACTCCTTTTCTATCGTCGATTCATAGACGATATTATTTTTGTATGGAACGACACAGAGTCCTCATTATTGAACTTCATGAGTTATTTGAATACTAATACAAATAACATCAAACTCGAGTTCAATTGGAGTTTAACGGATATCCACTTCTTGGACGTAAATATAAAGAAGGATTCGGGCAGACTAACTACGTCTGTCTTCTTCAAGTCTACAGATAGAAACAGTTACCTGTCTATTCAAAGTGGACATCACCCGAACTGGCTGCGTAATATACCGCGTGGCCAGTTCATGCGAGTACGACGGAACTGTACATTTGAAGAAGACTATATCGCCCAAACCAATGTTCTTAAGGAGAGGTTTATCCAAAAGGGATATGACGAACAATGTCTTGAGAAAGAGATTGAAAATATTCTGGATATCCCTCGAGCTGCATGCTTGCAGAACGTGACGAGACCCACAAATGGATCTGACGATAAACAATGGAGTTTTTTGTCTGATTACTGTGAGGACCACAAAAAAGTAGAAGCCATCTTCAAAACCCATTGGAACATCTTGCAGATGGATGCAGTATTGGGACCTGTGTTGCCCGATGTTCCATCCTTCATTTACCGTAGGGCCCCGAGCTTTGGGGACAGGGTGGTGAAGAAGATCCTTAATCCCCCGGATACTTCCTTCTTTCCGGGTAGACGAGGGTTTCACAAATGTGGGAGATGTAAGTCATGTTCGTATACCCCCCAAAATCAGAGGAGACGTGAGTCCTTTTATGTTGCAGCAATTGACAAGAGTTTCGGCATTAGGCATTTCATCACATGTGATACCACGCATGTGGTGTATGCTTTAATGTGTCCCTGCAAAATCATTTATATAGGACGAACTAAACGCACTTTGACAATTAGAGTTGGGGAGCACATCAGCAATATTATTAAGGGCAAAACAGAGCACAGTGTCCCAGCCCATTTCCGTTCACATCACCAACGGGACCCCAGTTGTTTACAATTCGGGGGTGTCGAGCGGGTGACACCCCCGTGGAGGGGTGCCAATTGGGTTAGGGAATTATCAAAGTGCGAAACAAAATGGATATTCCAGACCCAATCTTTGAGCCCTGTAGGATTAAATATAGAGTTGGATTTAAATTGTTTTATTAGTGATCATTGATTTTAGTTTCCAACTCTATATTATATTATTTTATACTTGATCTTTTTTGTTTTTTGATCTTTCATCTTTGGATGATGTGCGTTGGGAGGACCGTGATCCCCCAAAGTGTCCGCACACACAAATGTCCCTAGGCTTGTGACTCATGCTGTCTAGCGTTGGTTATGGGCTTACGGTTATTTTAAATATTTTACTTATTTATATTTAGTTTTGCCTATTAGTTTCCAATAGATTCGTGTTCTTTTTTCTGGTGTGACATGTTTTTGTTTAGTATTATGATATTTTTGGTATATGGATTATACTTCCATACAAATTTTCCTTACATTGTTACACTTCCATTGGTAGATGGCACTGTTGTGCATAGTCTCTTTAAATGTGCATATGGTTAACAGGTGTATTTTCACAGTGTCAGGACCCAGACTTGAACCTGTGACCTCCAGTGTGTTTGCCAATGACTCTACTTGCTGAGCCACCTGGAATGCTGGAGCTGCTGTTGTGCATAGTGTACTGAGTACACATAAATAACTTCTTGGTCTTCCTGGTGGGTGGAGCCCATACATCCGGCCGGGACTCTATGTTATTATTCTTCCGGGTCATGGAGACCTTACATCCGGCCGGGAATCCGTGCTATTATTGTTCCGGGTCATATGTTAATTAAGGAGGAAGTTTTAGCTGATTGGGCGTAAAGCTGAATCACTATGATTGGTCAGAACACGATCGTCACTACCAATGGAAAGTGATGTAATTTACAGCGTTTTAAGTATGTATATACACTAGCGATTTTGTATGGATACTATCGGTCTATTGGTGGTTGAGTGGTTGGTGTCTTTTTGCTTTCAGCATAAGGGTGCAATTAACTTCCTGTGTGCTATACTTCCGGGTCGTAGGACGGCCCATTGTAGTGAATAGTGGCGAGATGGAGGGTTACTGTGCTGTCTTAGCCTGCTATTGGCCAGTATTCTACAGGCATCCACCAATAACCGATGGTGTGAACCTCGGCACCACCCTACTTCCGGGTTATAGGGTAATGTACCATAGAGATTAGTGAATTGAGAGGAAGTGATCCTGTAAATCTAGTCTGTGATTGGTCGACACACCTGAGCAACCACCAATGGCCGATGATGTCAACCCTGGCCCCGCCCTGTGGGTTGATGGGCATGGGTATTTAAGGTTACTGCCAAGCCGCCGTGGTCACGCTCCCGGGGAAGAAGTGGAAATCACGAAACGCGTCGGGGCGTGACCAGGCGATGTAACCAGGCTGTGTAAGAGGAGTTCGGATTACCCAGAAGGCGCGGCGTCCACGGCGTGGAGCCTGGACATCATCTCCCGAAGGGCATCCCTCCCCTATTCGTGACTGTTTTTTTGCGTTGGATGACATACAAGACATGTGAGTGTGTTACCTTATGTGTTATTTTATTTAATAAAACCCTTTCAAACGGTATCACGCTATTGGGATTATGTTCTCTCCTCCCCATATGCTGCTGAGCTTTTTTTGACTGCGCTGGTGCGATTCCTGTTGTGGATACTCTGGACCAGTGACCATCATTATAAGCCTGAATGCTCAAACACGAAAGTGGGTTGGGCCACAGCATCTGGTGAGTGGGCAATTCTCCTCCCCCCTTGGAGCACGGTGGTGGTGGTGATCCTTTTGAGAAACACGTCTTCGTACATTAACATCCCAGGAGATAGAGTGAAGGATTATGGACTGTTTGAGTCATTTCTGAACTTTTTCCTGCTGCCTATGTGACATCTATTGCATTTCGGACTTTTGTGCAGTGGGCACAGTATTTTTTTGGCACTTGCTTCTTGACAAGTTTGCGCTACTATATATATATAGGGATATTGCTGAGTATCTATCTATTATATATCTTTCTCCAAAATTCGTAATAAACCTATGTTTAAAAAAAAAAGAGCTCCTTTAGATTGGGTTCACGCATGCAGTGCAAATTTCAGGTCCGTTTTCACTGCAAATTTTCACTACGGCCGCTGCGTCCTTAAAAGCTGATGATTTATCAGCTGTCAGCGGGTTCCCCAGTGAATGGTTGTAAGGGGGGGACGTGTCAGCAGAAGTTTTATCTTGGAGGACAGATAGGCTGTTCTCCCAGCACAACCAGAAAATTACCCATGCTAAGATGGATGTGTTCTCATGCCTAAAGTAGTCAGTTTGAAATAGGAGAGCAGGAGGGCTGTCAGGAACACCTAGTAATTCACACAAAGCAAGCAATTCAACGAGGACAGGATAGGTTTTAATACAAGTACATGGTACAACTGACATATGTCATGAATGTGAAATGTTGGGAAAACATATTCGTTAAGAGTTTAGCATGGGTAGCATCCTACATCTTAGAAGAGGATGAGGTGAGATTAATGCCTAGGTAGGGAATATATTTACAATATAATGTATACGAAAATATCTTATGCGAATGGTTAGGAATGTCAATTCCTGAAATAGAGGCATTAAGTCTAATTTCCATCACCGGGAGTTTCATCATTACATAAAAGATCAATGGGGAAAGCGGAAAGCCCTGGCAGGCGCCGTTAGTGATGGTAAATCGGTCTGATAACTCATTGGAATTATGAACTTGGACTAAGAGCTTGGTATAAAGTGCTGATATGGCCAAGTACACAAACTCTATAGAATTAATTTGAGTAGGGTTGCGTGTAGGTATCCCCAATGCATCAGGTCAAATGTTTTTTCTGCATCTAACGTAAGAAATATAGAAGGGATCTTACAAGATTTGAGGTACCTTTCTTTCAAAGAGTACAGTCTGAATGTCAGTATCATTTTAGTCCTTCTGGCACATGAATTAAAAAAAAATAACATTTAATGGTTAGTCCTACATATAACATGTATACAGAAATAATACTGAAGTAATGGTGGGTTGGTGGTTATCACCTCTGTCTTGCAGCGCTGAGATTCCTGACTTGAATTTAAGTGATGATACTATCTGCATGAAGTATACATGTTCTCCTTATGCTTGGATGGGTCGCCTCTCACACTTCAAAGCTGGTGCATTACTTGACTCCTGTCTAAAACCTAGTATTTCTACATGTGTCTATACATGTGAAACCGGAAACTTAGATTGTAAGCTACTTGAGATCAGGGACTGATCAGTATTCAAAGCTCTACATACATTGTGATCACTTTAGAAATACCTGTAATGAATTAAATTATAGGTAGTAACGCAAGTCAGAAAACAAAGAATTTGATTAGAAAAACTGAAGACAAAAGTTAGTTCTTCTGCAACCAGTCAGATCCTACCTGGGACCTTCCGATGTACATTACAAAAATAAGAGGTTGATTTAAATTAAGTGTAATAGGTACCACATTTTTCTTTTGCGAGTCATACATCAGTTATTTATTCTCTTACACTATCAAATGACCTGCAATATAATAAAAATAATAAAAAAATCCTAGAATACAGTTTGGTTGATTGGAATAAATATAGTTTAGCTAATTAAATGTTTTAATCTTAAGTTTTTTTTTTTTTTTTACATTTTAATGTAACCACAGCACACCCAAATAAAAAAAAAATAAAATAAAATCAAAATAAACAAAATAAAATAAATAAACAAATGAAAAACATACTGATGATAAATATTTTATACTGAGTTGGAAAGTTGGAAAATGAGCTGATGTATTATTACAGCCAACCACTAGAGGGCCAGTTTGTTCCATCTTCTTCGTTGTAATACTTTATTAGCAAAGCACAGAGTGAAAAATATAGTGGCTTGTTACTGCTATGAATGCAATCACAGTTATTAACATGTTACTAGCCAGCACAGGAGTTCTCATTGTACAAAGATTAATTTCATGCCAAACTGGCAGCTTTGTGCAATTTATTACAATTTACAGTCTAATTCAGAATAATACAGATCACAAAAACAGATTGGGGATACTGCAGTGCAGGGATAAAGTGGGGACAGTTCAAAAACACAAGCAGTTTCAATGGTATCTGGAGCTCTATAAGAGAGATTTTCCCTTGTGTCATTTCTTGGTGACAACAGTTTTACCAGATTAGAAGTATGGGTAAATCTCCAGTCGCATGATAAACATCTAAAAATGCTTTTATGTCATTGTTTTATGTCTGTGTTGCTACATATAATTTTTCCTGTATGGAAATACATTTTCACCGTGAAAATGAATAAAAATCTGTTCAGTTTAGCCTTGGATATCAGTAAAAGCTTGCCAGTTGTTTTAACCCTTTCCCACTCTATTCATAACTTTAAAAAAAAAGTTTTTGCTGGACATACACTATAACCCCCTCTGGGCTGCACTTTATCCGAAAGACGACTGAAGTGCGGGCTTAATTTGCCAGGAGGGCGTACATGAATGTCCTCCTGTTATCTGTTATCGAGCAGCAGGGCCGGTGCTTCCACTAGGCAAACTAGGCAGCCGCCTATGGCGCATTGCCACCTAGGGGCGCAGCCAGGAGTCGGCACTCTCTCTCCTTTATTAATGATCCTTGTAAGGTGAGGGGAGGGACGGCAGTGGGGGAGGACGAAGGGACAGAGGAAGATGCCAGGTGTCTGGAGCAGTGGCGGAACTACCAAGCCTTGGCTTTGGGGGGGCCCCAGAAGGCAGGAAGGGAGCCCACCAGAGTGCTGCCTGCATGATGATCCTCTTCGGCTGGAGCTGAGTGGCCTAAACCCCGGGCAGGAAGTGATTCTCTGCACTGAGCTGGTGGGCAGCCGTCATTTCCCTGGGTCGGTACTAAGCAGGGAGCGGAGGAGAGTTGAACCTGAGCCGGAGTTCGGCACTGGAGGGCAACACCTTTACTGGAGCAGAAGCGATGGCCGATGAGGCACCAGAATGGTCTGAGGAGGTTGGTGATGAAGGACATGCAGAGCTCTCTGACTGCTGCTTCTTCCTCCACCAGGAGCCGGTTGGAGCTGTGGTGAGCACTGTGGTCCAGAAGAGGAGTGTCCTGGGAAAAGGAATCACAGTGAAGAAGGGGAGAGTGCAGGCCACTCTCTTCATTATGCCCAGTGAGTGTCCCCAGAACAGGGGATCCGTGTCCCTGGGTGTGACATGGAGGATCCCTGGTGTGAAAGGGAATTGGGATCACCAGGTGTGCCAAGGGGAATCAGAGTCCCCAGGTGTGACATGGGGGATAGGGGTCACCGGGTGTAACAGGGGTTCGGGGTCACCAGGTGTGCCATGAGGAATTGGGGTCCCTGGGTGTGCCATGGGGGATTGAGGTCCCCAGGTGTGACATGGAGGAACATCAGGGTCCCCAGGCGTGACATGGAAAAACATCAGGGTCTCTCCGGGTATGACATGGAGGAACATCAGGGGCCCCTGGATTGACATATAGGAACATTGGGGTCACTGGGTATGACAGCATGACATGGAGGAACACGGGGGTCCCTGGGTGCCACATGGAGGAACATCGGGGTCAGTGGGTATGACAGCAAGACATGGAGGAATATTGGGGTCCCAGAATGTGACATGGAAAAACATCAAGGTCCCTGGGTGTGACATAGAGGGACATCAGAGTCCCCAGGTGGGCCATGGAGGAATATGGGGGTTACTTGGTACGACAGCATAACATGGAGGAACCATCAGATCAGGGTGACTGGGTACGACATAGAGAAGTTTTTAACCCCTTCCCTTTTTATTTTTTTTTTGGGGGGGGGGCGCAAGTAGCTGGTCTTGCCTAGGGCGTAAAATATTCTAGCACCGGCCCTGTCGAGCAGCCAGCGTGCCGCAGGGGGGACTCCTTCGGGCTCAGCTGATCACAGATTAGGGTAAAGGGCCAGTCACAGGGGCCCTTTACCATGTGATCAACTGTGTCCAATGACAGCTGATCACAGAAGTAAACAGAAGCCAGTTATCAGCTTTTCTTTCCTCACACTGACAGCGTGAGGAGAAAAAAAGAGAGCCAATAACTGGCTTGTGTTAAAGGGAAATCAGCACTGTTAATCAGGGCACTGATTATCAGTGCAGTTCCAACAGTGCTTACCAGTGCTGCCAATTAGTGCCCATCAGTGCTGCTAAACAGTGCCTTCTCATCAGTGTCACCTATCAGTTCAAACTATTAGTGCCCTTCAGAGCCACCTATCAGTGCCCATCAGTGCCACCAATCAATGCCAATCATCGTTGCCTATCAGTGCAGCCTCATTAGTGCCCATCAGTGTTGCCTCATCAGTGCCCATCAGTGCCACCTATTAGTGCCCATCAGTGCAGCCTATCAGTGCCAATCAGTGTTGCCTATCAGTGCAGTCTCATCAGTGCCCACCAGTTCCACCTATCAGTGCCCATTAGTGCCACCTATCAGTGCCCATCAGTGCCACCTATCGGTGCCAATCAATGTTGCCTATCAGTGCAGCCTCATCAGTGCCTCCTCATCAGTACCCACCAGTGCCGCCTCATCAGTGCCCATCAGTGCCAACTATTAGTGCCCATCAGTACAGCCTATCAGTGCCCATCAATGCATCCTCATCAATGCACATCAGCGAAGGAAAAAAAATTACCTGTTTGCAAAAAGTTTTAACAAATTCTAAAAAAAAAAAAAAAATTTCCGTTTGTTTAGCAAAAAAATAAATAAATAAATAAAAACAGCGGTGATTAAATACCACCAAAACAAAGCTCTATTTGTGTGAAAAAAAAAAAAATTCATATGGGTACCATGTTACATGACCGTGCAATTGTCATTCAAAGTGCGACAGCTCTGAAACCTGAAAATTGGCCTGGGTAGGAAGGGGGTAAAAGTGCTCAGTAGGCAAGTAGTTGATTACTGTATGGCAACATTTCCATCATTCAGCTCCGTAGGGTGAAAACAGGGTCATGAGCAAATTGTTCATATTTTCAAATGCATTCACATATCCAGAATGCAGTACTGAAAATGGTAAATGTACAAATATTTAAATAAAGTATAGTATTACTATTCTTTCTTTCTGTATCTCTCTTTCTTTTTTGTGATAATGTTTCTTTATATAAACTAACAGCAAAGACATACTTGGGGGTGTATGTTTAACAATCCACTGCCAGGGGGCCCAGTGGGTGGTTTCAATTAGAAGACTTTTTACACAGTGAATGCATACAGTATGCAATCATTACAAATGAACATTTACTATACAGCCCATCCTCACGTTTTTATGCAGAAATCTTCTGCCAGGAATCTGATGTTCATACATCGGTACCGTGTGCAAGCACCCTAAATAAATATACATTGATGGTGTTATGGCTGTTTTTTTTTTCATTGTAAAATATATTTTTTACCTCTTCGGGCCTAAGAGTAAAACAAATCTTAATGCCTAAGCACAATTTTGCAACTTTGACTTGTGTTAGTAAAACCATACATATCATCACTACTACTTTGTGCATCCAGGTGGATTATGCCTTGTTTTTTCAGAATTTGAACTTTCATTTAGTGGTAAATGGTAATGTTTATCTCCATTTTTTATTATTATTATTATTATTATTAAAGGAAAACTGGCCCAAAATAGATTTTTTTATTATACATTTTTTTATGTAACTGTATATTTCTTGCCACTACCATAACCTACCATCAAAGAAAAACCCCAAATAAATTCTCTTGCTCCTGACAATCTCTGCAATACCACATCTGTGTATGCTATTTGTTTTGTGTACCCGTAGTCGAGCCCAGTGCACATTTTGCTTTTTTTTTAATCCTACCTAAAACACACTGACACTGACTATAACTGACACTGATACTAATTTAAAAAATAAATCCTGTCCAAAAAAAGACTGACCCGGACTTTGACCCAGACACTAACTCTGGCACTGACCCAGATCAAACATTGATCTATGTATTTTATTTTTATTTTCTTTAACTCTTTTTTTATTTTAATTATCTATATATATATATTTTTTTAACACACTTTTATTTTCTCTCTTGAAAGCAAAGCGAGATATCCGATGTATCTCTCTCCTCCATTCACAGGGGGAGAAAACACAGGGATGGGCTTCACAGTGCTTGATCACTGTGGTAGCCAATCTGAGGCTATCACAGGGAAAAGGTAACCCGGAATCGGGTGTTACAGGTTCCGATCGTTAGTACGGGGCCCGGGGCCCGGGGCTCTCGGTGAGACCCCAGCCTCTGTGCTGGGAGTAGACTGTGCGGCACGCTCCCAACACAAATGGAGCCCCACGGAAAAAGCCCAGTCTGGTAAGGCCACATATTTGTGTGGTTGAGATCAATGGGTTATGGTTAATTAATGTTAAAATCAGCTAAATACGTTCTAGGCACAATAAAAGAAGAGGAAACTTAGTAGGAATGTGGGCATGTTGGAAACAATGGATTTTGGCTTGTCATTGCATTGGGCCTGTGTTAAGTGTTAAGCAATGTAAATCAATGTACATGGTGTAAATTGGCTCTAGGACTTTGAAAACCTTTTGTTCTGATGTACCTAGAATGTAATTAGGTGATTTAACCACTTGCCGCCTGCCAGCAGTACATTTACTGCGGCAGGTCGGCTCTGTCCCACGAAACAGCGTAAATGTATGTCGCTTCGTGGGACTGCGAGTGGGGGCGCGCACCTATTCGCCACAGGGGAAGCTGATCTGCAGGTCCAGACCCGCAATAGACCCCCATGGAGACAGAACAGCGGTCTGCCATTGTAAACATAGCAGACTGCTGTTCTGTCAGCAATAAACACAGGGCTCCTGTGTGCCTCCTATTTGGGAACACGGGTCCCTGTGTTCATTCCATAAGTACATCCCCCACACAGTTAGAAAGCACCCTCTAGGGACACTTTTAACCCTTTGATCGCCCCTGGTGTTAACCCCTTCCCTCTCAGTGTCATTATTACAGTAACAGTGCATATTTTTAGCACTGATTACTGTAGTAATGTCACTGGTCCCACCAAAAGTGTCAAAAATGTCAGTTAAGTGTCCAATCTGTCTGTTACGTTGTTGCAGTTCCACTAAAAATCACTGATCGCCGGCTTGACTAGTAAAAATAAATAAATAAAAATTAAAATTACATAAATGGTTCTCCTAGTTTGTAGCCATGATACCTTTTGCGCAAACTAAATACTGACAAAAGAGAGAGAATGATCTGAGGTGTACACAGTGGCTGACCTCCATCCCTAGTGGATATACGAGAATAAAAGCAGCGGTCATGGGACTTTGAGTGAGGTCAGTCACTATACTAAAATACTCTTATTTGGATTTTTTTAGGTTTACCAAAAATGTGTAGCAGAATACATATTGGCCTAAAATTATGAAAAAAAAATTATTATTAAAAAATAAAATTATTATTATTATTATTTAAAAAAATTATTATTATTAGCAGAATGTGAAAGATATTGTTTTTTTTTTTTTTTTCAGAATTATCGCTCTTTTTTTTCTAGAGCTTGATTTCTGCACCGGGAGGTTGATGTAGGGACCATACCTTTTGGATCCCCCCCCTTGTTTGATCACCTGGTTCTTGGGTTAATAGGGGTCTCGGGAGAGCACTGGACTCGACACTCCGTCCTTCGGGTTGGCTTCAGCTCTTGGTATCCGTGGGCTCTTTGCCCCTCCTGCCTCTGCCCTATGTGGATGGGCATGGAGTCATGTATGTGATCGATTATCGGATCTCCTGGCCCTCCAACATCAGTGCTTAACATTATTTATAGTTTGGTGAGCATAATATTATATTTATAAAATTCTATGTTTTGAATATATCAAATGTAACTGTGAAAGCAGTTTTATGATACATATTAAATGTACATAAAGATGTTTGCATTTGTGTAAGCTAATAATGTTTCTTCTTTGTGATAGTCTACCTGGGGCTCATTGTGGTCTTTGAGAAAGCCCGCCTAAGGGCGAAACGCGTCAGTCCCGTCCCGTTGTTGAGACTACTATGAAAATGTTGTAAATGTCAAGATGATGATTTCTTTCTCTTTTTTTAAACGGTTTTAACAATTTAATAAAGTTTATATTTGGCTTGTTAAATATTTGGTCAATATGTGATTTTGTGCTCACCTGTCAGGAGTCCCCCTCAACATATCCATTATTCTTTTACTTGGAGTAGCCCGTATCTTGCCACTTTGGTGTCTGGATTGGGGCTCTCTAGTTCCTTTTATTCATGTTCCCTTTAGGATTGGAGGACTCCTGATTTTATTGTATACATCCACAAAGGCATCCATTTTGTTATAATACTATCGCTCTTTTTTTGTTGTTAGCGCAAAAAAATAAAAATTGCAGAGGTAATCAAATACCACCAAAATAATGCTCTATTTGTGGGGAAAACAGGCCATAAACTTTATTTGGGTACACCGTCACACGACCACGCAATTGTCAGTTAAGGTAAGGAAGTGCTGAATTGCAAAAAATGGCCTGGTCATTAAGAGGGAAAACCTTCTGGTCCAGAAGTGGTTAAACTAGCAGGTTCAGTTGGGTTTTACAACTTACTGTATACAGTATGCATTAGTAAAATGCAATGTATAGAATTTTCCCCATCAGTGGGATAATAATGGCGTGATTGTCATTCCTTCAGGCAGAGTAACACAAAAGTCTACAAGAATCTTGCATAAGGTTGGCCACAGTATTCTAATTAAGGTAATTGCACTTAGATACATATATTAAGGAATAATCCTAGTAATTAATATTTCACAATATTGAAAGGTTTGCCAACATCTATTTTGTATGGAATAAAGTACACTATCAGTATTCAAAAGCTTGTCTTAAGAAAAGCATACTTTATTATTAATTTTGTAAAGTAAACCCACTGGGGTTTTTATGAATTCTTCCCCAACAGAAGAAATTAATATTTCTTGCTAGAGGTTTTAATGTAAATATACAATGTGAATGCCAAGATGAAGAGGTTAAAGATTGGTAGAGACTTGAATTTACAATGCATATAGCTTTAGGAGGTTGCATTATCCATCTGCAATGACTGAGAAATTCCTCAGGGGAGTTATTATTATACTGCACATGGGGGAAATACAATGAATCAGAGACAAAATAAAAGATGAATATCTAGAGGTAGATGCAAACAGATTCCTGCTTATAAACTTAAAAGCTGAAATTAATATCAAAATTAGGATAAATAAAAAAAAAAAGTGAACATATTATATATATACATATATATATATATATATATATATATATATATATATATATATATATATATACACACACACACATATATATATATATATATATATATATATATATATATATATATATATATATATATATATATATTGTGAGGGATTAGCTCGGTGGCGGGTGTGGATGACCCCTTGGGGGGTGCGTTTTCCCAGAGAGGTAGCCGACAAGTGCTTGCAAACAAACAGTGTGGTTTATTAAATGGTGTTTTCTTCACCAGGCTGTATGCAGCAAAACATCCAAAATAAAATAAAACAGAAAATAAATCCTTGCCTCTGTGGGCGGCTACCTTCTCACAACTGGAACCTGCCTAAGTGTCTGTCTCCAACCTACCGTCGGGCAGACTTCCTTGTCCTACAGCGGACACTCAATAGTCCTTTTATAATAGCTTCACAGGGCAACACAGTCCTTTGTTTCTTTCACATCAACAGTTCGTCTTCTCACCTTTGAGACGTATTCACCCTTGGTTACCGTCCCGGGCACACATCACTCCGGGGGGTCTTCTCCCAGGCCCACACATCCTGTCGGGAGGCACACGCTGACTGTCCTCCTGCTCCCAGCCCACATGGCTTCAGGACACAGCTTCTGGAGGCAGCAAACAATAGGAATTTCTCTGAACAAATTATAGAGCCTTAACTCCCTCATTCTGAACAGGTGAAGGCCTTTCAACTTCCTGCTGGCTAGCTCTGTAGCCAACACCCTAAATTAATTAATGGACTTTCTAAATCAGGTGGAAATGTATCTCCTTCCTGTGACTACATTCCCAGATTTAGCTGACTTCCTGTTACATACCCCCCCCTCTTGTTTCAACCCTAGGGTTGGGACACAGATTTCCAGGCACGCATGTGTCAAGCACTGCTGACTCACTGATAAGCCTCCTATTATCCTCAAGCTTCCGGATGAAACTGTTTTGTCATCTTCATTGACGGATTTCTCATAAATGCCACACAGTTTGTCTCTCATCTCATATACACATTCTTCAACTGCATTTTTGGCATCATTTCGCTCCTTCTCGTTTCTGTCATCTTCATTGACAGCTTTCTCATAAATGTCAGACAGCTTGTCCCTCATAACCGTCTGTCCAATCCACCACGGAGGACCGTGATCCATAGGCAACTCAATTGGGCTAGTCTTAATGTCTTCAACATTCTTAAGACGCCTCTCTCTGCAATCCATAAATGTTTTCCACAAAACTTTGAGAACCTTTGCTTCACTAAGCTTTGTTCCAAGTAGGGACTCTTGACATCCCTCTGTGACTTGAGTTGCCTCTCCATACAGCTGTACACAATCATTGACTTTTTGTTGTAAAAGGGAATGATCTTCCTTCTTGAGCTTTGCTTGCTCTAAGATGCTGTGCAGAGGATTTTCCAATTGAGACAACAGGCTGTCACACATTTCTTCAAAGTGACCCCTGTTCCTTTTCCCAGAGATATCAATATCATTCAAACATTTCATATTCATAGGCAGATCTGAAGCATTTGCACTCATCAACTTCTTAAACTTTTCGCCCTCCTGAGCGAGTCGCAGTAAAGGCCTACTATTTGATTTGATATTCAGTTTATATTTCTTGCCAAACTCTTCACAGAAGTAGCCAACCAGAACATCATCAACTTTCCTTCCACCAACATAGGGGTCAAAGGCAACAACACAGTTGAACCCAGCGATCTGGGTGGTATCCATTATAGACCTCCTCTCTGCATCAGTGAAGAAGCATGGAACTGCAACACATTCTTTTACAGGTTTCTTCAATGCACTTTCTGCTGAACTATTTGACCGCTCAAGGTCACCTAGTTCTTTTTCTCTATCTGAATTCCACATGGAATGCATCTCAAGATCACGATCAAACTTCTGCCACCCGTCTTTCACCAGTTCCATTTTGGAAACACTCCCTGAAAGGCACTTATTCATTTGCTTCACGTTTTCACCAACAGCCTTAGTTTTCTCCACTAGGTTTTCAGCCTGAACTGAGAAATCACCACATTTCTTACTCAGCTCCTTTGTTTGCTGAAGCTCTAATGATACATTTTCCAATGCTTGAAGTTTTTGAAGGAACGGTTTATTCCAAAGGGGTGATTCAAGCCACGTGTCATCACATTTCTGAGGCTCACTCAGGACAGACCCCAAAACACTGATCCTTTTAAAAACTGCATCAGGCACACTATCCCCTCTTTGGGACAGATCCTCTGTTGCCTGGAATTCCTCTTCCAGTTCCTGCAACGGAATCTTCATCTCTTCTACTTGCTGTTCTAAGGCTCGCTTAGACTTTTCTAGCTCCTGAACGCTTTTCACAACATCATCCTTGGAGCTGACCAAATCTTCCATTTCTGTACACAGCTGTTGGTTAACTCTTTCTAGTTCAACCTTACACTCTAGAGCTTCCTCCAAAGAGCGAGCCAAGAACAGGGCTTTGCTCTCGTTATCACGCACCTCCGTTTCTGCACGGGCGCGTTCTTCTGCATATTTTGCAGACACAGTCTTCTCTTCACCAAGCATGTGATCAAACTTCTTTTTCACATCTTCAACACACTGTAATGAACCAACGCTTTCTTCCATGCGTTTTTTCATATCCGCTATCTGAGCTTGCAATGTTGCGACTTGCTCTGATAGGTTTTTCTTTGCTTCCGCCTCCTCTTTTAATTGTTCCAGGAAGCCATTTTTCTCATCTTCCATTTGTTTGAGCTTTGTGCTAAAACTCAGCCTTTGACACCTCTCTTCCTGTAAGAGTTCCTGCGTGTCTTGCAGCTGCGATTCCAAGATAGAAAAATCTTCCGCAATTTCTCTAGATTTGCTGTCTGCTTGAGAAAGCTGATTTGTAACATTGTCCAACTCAACCTGCAGTCGGTTTGCCTTCTCTGACAGCTTAGCACACAATCGGTCACCTTCTGACACCTTGACTTGCGATTCCAGAAGCTGTGCCTCTACTTTTTCCCTCTTATGTTCACAATCTCCTTTTCCCTGCATAAGAGCCTTCACCTCATTGGCTAGCATCTGGGAATAAGAATGTAATTCTGCCACACAGGCTTCTTTCTCCTTTAACTGCTGCTGGACACGTTGGGCTTCCCCTTTCCAACTTTCACAGTCCGCACGCCATTCATCTACCACATTGCTTAAAGTAGTGAGCTCATACACAGTACTCAGTAATTTAGCTTCTCTTTCACTTTTCTCTTTGTCGCTGAGAGACAATGTCGCTTTCAGAGCAACATTCTGTTCCTGCGACTCCTGCAGGTCTATTTTTGTAGCTCCCAAAGACTGAAGACTTTTTTCCAGCTGATTACGCAACTCCAACATATCAGCCATACTTTGCTTCTGCAAAGTCTGAATTTCACTTTCCTTTTCCATGAGGATGGTATCTTTCTCCATTATAGTCTCTCTGCGTTTTTGCAACTCGACCAAAAGAAGAGCAGTGGATTCTTCCCACTGTGACACATGAGACTTCAGTAGTTCATTCGTTTCCTGCAAGTTTCTATGCTCCATTTTAAGCAATTCCAAGGCTTGTTCCTTTTCTTCCATTTTCCGTTGCAAGGCATCCAACTCAGCCCTGCACACATACTCGTTTTCCTCCAAACCGATGGCCTCCATTGGCTGCTGGCGTCTCTGTTTCCAGCCTGCCATGCTCTCTTGATGAGCCTTTTGTTGA